>NC_051188.1:48155804-48460904 GCF_015220075.1 Falco rusticolus | reverse complement strand
TATATAAAATCTAGATAAAATTATTTAAAATAATTGCTATTATGTAATAAATGTTAAAAGACTTGCACTACACAATAAAGCATAGCATAAGGATAGAATAAAAATAAAGCAAAACAAAAAAGCAGAGGTTTTAAATATATACACACAATATCTTTTTTATTTTAATTACTTGTGCAGAAAAATATATTAATTAAACATTTTAAAAGATAGGGAATTAATTAGACTTCCCTCCACTCCCCATCTTTAGTTTTGCCTATATGTATTTAGTATACATAGCCTTCCATTCTAATTTCTGTAAGGTCTTTGAGATCCATATGTGACCCTGAAGGAAATTTCTTCTTGCTTCAGAATTTCCCCAAGGATGGTAACTTTGATTTTTTATTCTTATTATTTTGTCAGGTTACTATAGTAGCACTTTTGTTACTGGGAATTTCTGTAGTCCCTGTTTTTCATTTCTTATTCTGACATTATATGATATTTTTGTTCTTGTTTTTACTTGCCTACCCAGACCAATGCTAAGAAGTGTGGAATGACTGGTGTAGTGCTCTGGAATTATCCACATCTACTTTGAATGAACATAATTTAGCTGTCAGTTATTTCAAATGTCAGACTTAAATGAAGAAAGAGATTAAGTTTCATAGATGATTTGTCAGTGAACTGTGACACAGTCTGTTAGAGGGAAACGTTTCAATCAAACATGATTGATGTTTGCATATTGACTTTGAAAGCACTGCATCAGGTAAAATCTCAGTGAGTGAAATCTTGCATGAGCTTACTGAAACAAACACAGATCAGGACTCTTAGAAAAATAATCAATGAAGAAATCTTTGTCTGACTCTTTATACAACTCTTCTAAAAATACTGCACATTCAGGTGAAAAATTCAGCGCTTAACGACTTGGAATAGGGAGTCCTGAATACCTGAACAAGTAAGGAAGTAAGGCTCCATTATTCACTGTGCTGGTTTTGGCTGGGATAGAGATAATTTTTCGTCACAGTAGCTAGTATGAGGCTATGTTTTAGACCTGTGCTGGAAACACTGTTGATAATACAGGGATGTTTTCGTTATTGCTGAACAGTGCTTACACTAAGTCAAAGACTTTCCTGCTTCTCATAATGCCTTCCCAGCAAGTAGGTTGGGGATGCACAAGAATTTGGGAGAGGACACAGCTGGGAAAGCTGACACCAACCAACCAAAGGGATATGCCAGACCATATTATGTTATGCTCAGAATAAAAAGTTGGGGGAAGAAGAGAATGTTCAGAGTTATGGTATTTGTCTTCCCAAGTCACCATTATGAATGATGGAGCCCTGCTTTCCTGAAGGTGGCTGAATGAACACCTGCCTGCCGATGAGAAGTGGTGAATAAATTCCTTGTTTTGCTTTGCTTGCATGCACAGCTTTTGCTTTATCTATTGAACTGTCTTTATCCCTACCCATGAATTTTCTCACTTTTACTTCTCACATTCTCTCCCTCCATCCCACTAGAGGGGGAGTGAGCGCGATGCTGTTGTGCTTAGTTGCCAGCTGGGGTTAAACCATGACATTTACAAAATTTTTAAAAGCTTTGATGGATAAACTATGATAAAGGCTTTAAGGCACTTCACAAACCAAACAAGGTGAAATAAAAGTTATTAACCGAAGCTGGGAAAGTAGCCTTACTTTCATTTAACTCTTGTGAAACCTCATATATAAAATAAATCTACAGAAGATGTTTTAATATATTATTTTAATATAGTTTAATATATTATTTAATATATTCTGAATAATATGTGTCCTGTTATATGAAATCACATACCATTGCCACAGTGGCTGACACCTATAAGAAATACCATATTTCTTAAATGATATGTGCTTTCCTGTGTGAAAAACTGATGGTAAACATTTTTTTTTTCTGATAAAATTTTCTGATTACTAAATACACGAGTGTACCTCAAAAACGGTGTAATAGTTAGATGGAGCATACAGTATTAATAGGCTACAAGTAATTACAACTAGTTACAAATTTGAAGGGAGAAAGTAAAGTGATTTTTTTTCTGTTTGTTTTTGGTTGTTTTGTTGTGTTTTAGGTTTTTTAATGGATCTATCTCCATATTAAATACTATTAAATCACTGAATTCTTATAAGGGTTCAATAGCCCTAAATATGTTTACAAAAGCAAATTAAACTTTAACTATTTGATTATAGTTTAAAATTAATTTGTCAAGTGACAAAAATAAAACCAAAAAAGCACCCAAATTCTTGCTTGCAGAATTAAACTTTGCAAGTCATGTATATTTTTTTCTGATTTCTGCTTCTGAATATTAGACCACTAAAAAAACTTAATATTCTGGTCAACTCCTGATGCCTCTGATCCATCAGCATATTCTTCCTACAATCACATAATTCTTTACTTCAACCTCGTACTTCAACTCACTGTTTTGATTGCTCATATCTGAGCTCCTGGCAGTATTTCACATTTCGCACTAAGCTTTCTTTTTGGTGTTTTTACTCTTTCCTTCCAGCAGTAACTCAAAACTTCTTTCTACATTTTGCAAACACTGAAAGGTTTACAAAACCTGTGATGTCTGGTCAGCAATTCAGCCTTACTTTCAATATCTACTCTGTAATAGTTATCTGGTCTAGGTACTACAGGCAAGGACAGTTTTCTTTATCTGTTCAAATGCCAGTATGATGATAAATAACAATGATGTTCAATACCCATAATATCATTTAAAATAAAAGGGGGAGGGGGGGAGAAGGAAAAAAAATAAGAAAAAATAAAGATTAAAGTTCGTAGATTATAAAGTATATAAGAGTGTCGGTCAGAGATAGATGAGGGTAAAGCTCTGACATGTAATTGAATCTTCTGTAACTGTGATTTTTTTAAGGACAGAGAAAATGTTTGTGCTATGAAATAGATCCCCAGTCACTGAAAACTTCCCATATCACAGAAGTTAGATTCAAAAGCTAAACCTCATACCCTGTGATTGATCATTGCAGTTTCTCTGAGTCATCTCACAGCTTTCATTACAGAAGTTTATCCATTTGGTCAAGCATGACTTCTCCTTAGCAAATTTATGCTGTCTACTCCTGATTATTTTATTGTCCTTCATGTGCCTGGAAATGATTTCCAGTATTAGCTGCTCCATAACCTTCCCAGAGATCAACTGAGGCTGACTGGCCCGTAGTTGCTTGGGTCATCCTTCTCACCCTTCTTGAAGACAGGACTGACACTTGCTTTCCTTAGTCCTCAGGCAGTTCTCCCAGTTGACATGATCGTGCAAAGGTTATTTGAAAGTGTTATGCAATGACATCAGTCAGCTCCCTCAGTACATTTGCGTTCATCCCACTAAGGCCAACAGACTTATTTATGTACAGTTTGTTTAAGTATTCCATGATCTGATCCCCTTCCACCAAGGGTACAGCTTTGCTGCTCAGTACTTTCTCCCTGGTCTCTGAGGCCTGGGATTCCTGAAGGGCAGTCTTGTTAATAAAGACTGAGGCAAAGAAGCTATTCACTGCTTCTGCCTTTTTGATGTCCTATGTCATCAAGGCCTGTGCCCCACTGAGTAGCAGGCCTACTTTTTCCCCAGTCTTCCTTTTGTCTTCTATGTGCTTATAGAAGCCATATTCAATTCCGGGTAGACTGACTTTCCCAACCTCATCCCTGCATTCTCAGACAGTGTCTCTGTATACCTCCCAGGTGACATTTCCTGCTTCCACCTTCTCTATACCTCTTTCTTAAGTTTGGGCTTTGAAGAAGCCAAAGTCTACTCTTCTGAAACCAAGGGTTCTGAGCTTGCTTTTTGTCCTGCTTTGTCCTCACTGGATCCTTGACACCACCATCTTATGGTCACTGCAGGTCTTCCTTTGACCTTTACATCCCTAACAAGCCTCTCCTTCTCTAGTGAGTATGAGGTCCAGCAGGGCACCTCTTCTTGTTTGTAGCACCTCATTACTTTGGTCAGGAAGTTGTCATTCATGATATCCAGCAACTTCCTGGATTGCTTGTGTCCTGTTGTGCTGTCCTTCCAGCAGAAACCAAGGTGGTTGAAGTCACCTATGAGAACCAAGGCCTGCAGATGAGAGGCTGCTCCTATTGGTGGAAGGCCTGATCCACTTCATCCTGGTCAGGCAGACTATAGCAGACACCCACTATAAAGTCACTCGTATTGGTACATCCACTTCTTGATACTTACTCATAAGATCTCTGCTCACCCTTTATCCCCAGGAAGAATTCCATGAACTCCAGCTGCTCTCTCACATACAAGGCAACTCCCTCTCCTTATCTTCCTGGCATGTTTTTCCTAAAAATCCCTTATCTCTCCATCACACCACTTCAGTCATATGATCCATCCCACCACTTCTCCTTGATCCTAACAAGGTTCATAGATCTCTAACACACATAGCTCTTTAATGCACCATCTTTATTGCCTGTGCTGCATGCCCTAGTCTACATGCAGTTCAGAGTGGTAGCCCAGTATGTTAATTTCCTGCAAACATTTCTGAGGATTTCTCCATAATGGTGGCTTGTAGCTACTTTCTTGCTTACATTGAAATGCTGGAGGTGACCCTGTTTAAGCCCTGTTCTGTTGATTTTTTGATACCTTCCTGTCAGATCACTCCAGGCACTTTGTTCATCAACCCTGTCTGTTACACACTCACAGGGCTGCTAGTGCCTGTCTCCCTTCCCCATCATTCCTAGTGCAGATCAACAGTGCCTCTTCAAAGATACATTTAGCCCAAAGACAGTAGTCTGTAGGATTGGGTTAGAAGAATTTGTTGCATTTTTTTCTCTCTGAAGAGTCAAAAACCAGAGTCTATCGTGGACGTGGAAGTCATATGATGGTATAAGTAATCATCCTCAGTGCAGACATGCGAATCTGTTCTAGTAAACCAATTCTGCCTTTGTAGTCAAAGGACAGAACATACACCTTCAGGGTTCTTGTTATTTGTCTTATATGAAGTAGACATCTATTTCTGGACAAATAAATCATGCAGGAAAAATTTCCTTTTTATCTTCTTTGTCTTTGACTAAAGAGAATGTAAGATGACCACATATTGTCCCATAGAAGTAATCATATAGAAGTAGGTTACCTGTGTCTCACTATTGCTTTCCTAATGACAAAAATGATGAAACTGAAATTCCTCCACCAATATTTTGTATCACTGTTTCCTCAAACTTTATTTCATGGTACTTCTACTTTGAGTAATGCAAAATAATAACATTAGTCACCTTTGTACAAGAAAAAGGCTTCCAGTGTGCAGCTCTTAAGAAGCTGTAACAAAAAAAAAAAAAAAAAAAAGGAAATAATGGAAAGAGGAATGCAGTGAACATTTGAAAGTTTCTGAAAATAAATAAAACTTCTGGAAAAATTTCTGGATTCTGGATAGATCCATTTGAGTTTGCTAGTGACTGCTTCTTTAGTTTAACTTTAGAAAGTTTTATATTTTTCTATTTAAAAAATATTGGTACATGACTTTAAAAAAATAACTTAGTATAAAGAAACTAAAAAGTGTCTTTTAATTTCAGTTAAAAGTTATAGAATTATTGTGTTTCTAACTAACAGAAAAAAATTAAAATTTAGTAATAAGTTAGCACCAAAAGAGAGTATGAAAGAGCTTATAATGAAATCCTTCAAAACTAAAGTTCTATATTGTGTCATAATTTCATAAGTTGAGAAAGTATTTTAACAAACTTCTATGACAACAATTCTCTTAAACTTTCTGTAATCTTTAAAAATTTAGATATTATAAAAATTATTATTAATAGCTTTGAAAAGACAAATACAAGTCTCATTAATTTAATGAGTTTTAAATTTTACAATGTTATACAAATAATTTAAAAATTAATTAGTATATATAATGTACATTCATTGTCTTGGATAGAGCAGGAAGAACATCATAGCTAATGAGATTCTGGGTTTGAGCCAGTCTACAATCACTTCAGCAGCAGCTAGCCCATGAAAATGCTGTAAAGTCGCTTGATTTCTCAAAGGGTGCTGTGACACAGGAATCAACCCTCTCCCAGAACTACTAATTAAATTGTGATACCTCTATGTTTCCCAACAGCAAGGGCATATGCTTCCCATATTGTTATATCAGGCTCTAAGGAATCACTGAACAGGATTCACTTACACAGGGGGATATATGAGTTGTGTTCTCAGTTATTTTTTCATGTAGAGTGTACAGGTTTTGATTTATTACATATAATATGCTTCTCACACTTCCAATAAAAAAAAAAAAAAAAAAAGGCAAAAAACCCCAAAACCCACAACAAACAGTTGTATTTGTGGTGAATACTCATGGGAGGTTTTCAAAAACAAAATAAGCTGTGATTATCAGGAGTCTGAATCTGACCATTCTGAACATATTAAGAAAACTTGTGGTCTGATGTGAATGTCATACAGTTTGTCTTCCAATGCAAAATTCAGGATTCACCTCCTTCTATTCCTATTTGCCCTTACAATAACCATAGACAAGCTTCAGTGGTTCTGCTCTTTTAAATTCTTTTATTTTTCTGCAATACTTCTCATTTTTATTGTGACTTAAGAAAAAGTATGTCCTCTTGAGAAAGGCCTCTTTTCCAACTAATTTTGATATTATTGGAGAACATCTGGCAAAAAATATGTGTACTGTTCCACCAAAATTTTCTAACCTTTAGGTTCTGTTTCAAAATTGCTGTTTGTATTTGACAACAAATCTGTAGCTTACTTAAGTGTACGTCCTCCAACTTTTCTATTAGTCTCTTATCTAGGTGCTGGGGGAAAAGCAAGATAGTACATAGACTACAGGAACTCTGATCTACTAAATAAAACTGTTTTTCTTGGCAGGATATTTTTTATATATATATATGTATGTATGTATGTATGTATATTTTGGTCTAATACAAAGTCAGTAGGACTTTCTAGAACTTAACAGCAAGATTATGAGAACTAGAAAAGGGTGACTGCTAGCATCTTCTACCTTAAATTTATATCAGTTGGTCCACTGAGTGATTGCCCTTTCCCATAAAACACAGCATAAATATAATTGAAATCCCTCAAGAAGTAGCTTTCTCAAGAAAGCAGGAACTCTCAAGCTGAAGTCTTACGAAGGATCTAGAGCTGAACATTTTGTTCCTTCTCCTTAAGTTCCTTGCAAAATAATTTTGAGAGGGCAATACATGGAGAATTTAGTTCAACACAGTGTTCTAAAGTAAGATAATAATTCTCTCTTTCCAGTCAAATTACAGTAGCCTTTATAATCCAGCTTTTTTTCTTTCTCTGAACATTAAAAGTAACTAAAGCAAAGACATAAAAATATTTACCACAAAGTACTAAATGTTCCCAGAAGTCAAGAAAAAAAAAATCTACAGCACATATATATTAGCATGTAAAAAATAATCTTTCATTTATTTGAAAATCTATAAAACCCAGGAGCACCAGAGAAATTAATTCCATTTTGAGAAATACCAAAGCATAATTACATATTTCTATGTCGACCTTACAGTTATTTTAATAGTAATATTTTGCACTCTGTTTTGTTTCTTAGAATTTCTAGTCCATTGAACAGCAATTTTTAAATCATTGCTCTTTTAAATTTAAAAAAAGGAAAACCTAAGTCCTTATATTCAACAACTTTTTCTTGTTATAACTTTCTTATGTTCATGACAAGACCTAGGTGGAATACCATGAAAATACACAACATTTTTTGTCAACACTTTTATGGATTGATATAAAATTTGCCTTTCTATCCAGTTTTTCATTTCTGTACTGAATAAATATCTGAGATTTATTTTTTCTTTGAAACTGTATTAATGCATTTTATAATGCATTTGTAAATGTAAATTATGAAAAACAGTCACTACAGAAGTGTAAATTTGCTCTTTAGTGAAATGAACTGCATTTGAAGAATTATTGAATCTATTTCTTTAAAATAAGATTCAAATAAAGTAAAGCAACAAATATGCACAATACACTCTGTTCCCAATTATATTACCTTTTATATGTCACATCTCTAAAGGTTATTAAGCCAAAAGGGTTACTACTGACATCTGGTAATGTAGTTGAAAACAAAACGGGTCTCCCAGCATAATGTGTTTTGTAATCACGTCATTTTGTGGTATAATTTTTTCTCTCATACTTACCTATATCAATGAAGTTAGTAGGCGTTGGAACTCTGTGATCTTGTTAAGTGAATAATTGAATTTCTTATGTCCAATATGGTACCTTTCTGTACTTTAAATAAGTTGGAGAGAAATGTAAGACCTTGTGTAGATCTTGATGTGCAGTTGCTAGTGGTTAATCTCCCAGCTGTGAGTTCCTCTTCCTGGGAAGCTACTTTCCCTGTGATCAGTCAGTTATGGGTTTTAATTTTCAATAAAGTGAAATGTAGGGGACATTTCACTGTTCTGTAGAAACTGCAGACAGACTGAAATTTAGAAATGCTGTGGTTTAGAAACTGATACTTGGATGGTCTTCTCCTGTACTTAGGTTTTAACTTCTCTTTCCATGCAGGTCCTGAATTTGCCTTGTTTCTCTTTAAAGAATATTGTCTTTTTGAGAATGTGTTTCCATATGTAGACACAAAAAAAAAAAAAAAAGAAAAAGAAGATTTTGCCATAATGATTAGTCTTAGGGCTCTTAGGTTCACCTGTCTATAACTGAAGGCCTAGAAGGCCTATTACTGTTAACCTGCTGGCATGCAGCAATTACATGTATTCAGACAGTGAGGACAAATGACATGTATTCAGGAAACGAGGACACAAGATCACAACAGCAGGGAATTCTCATAACTTTCAACCATAAGTGATTATGTTAATTATTTGAGAAGTTAATATTTTCCTACTAGACACAAACCCATTAATAGAAGGAAGTGATTTATTAGAACTTCTGAGCTGAGTTGTTTGTTTCTTATTTAATGCAATTAACAACAAAGTACTGTGATGTTTCCATTTCATTGTATGTGTTTGTTTTTATCTGTCCTTGGTTCATCACACAATTTACTTCTGTTCAATAAGACTTCCCTTTTTGTGTAGCTTTGTTTTGTTGGTTTCCTAGCAAGACTCTCCTTCTAGCTGATCAAATGCTAGATATTTGCCAGATGTCCCTTTTTTAAACAAAAATACATTCCAAGAATGATGAATAATCAGATACTTTGTTTCTTTTGTGGTGTTTAAAGAAAGTGACAACTGTCTAAGCAACAGCATTATTAATGAGAAAGTCTCTTAAATAATAGACTAAATTATGCAGCATATTAAAAGTGGATTAAAAAATGTTGTGACAGAGTTTTCTGATCAAGCATAGAACAAAAAATGGAGTTTTTTATGGCAGTTTACTTAACCAAATTCATAAAAAAATAACCCCACCACAAAGCCACAAAATAGTTAACTCAAATAGTTACACTATAGGAGGAATACCATGGAAATCAATGGCAAACTGTTTATTTACACAGACACACAGAAAATAATAATAACATTCAGTCAGAGGTATTCCACTATTTTTCTTCTCTGTCTCTAGTCATAATATAAACATTAAAATATTGTCTTTTTCTTTTTGCAAGCTTTGGTCCTGAGTAGGACTTGGCAGCAGGAGCATACCATCAGGTTTCTGGCATCAAATTAAAAACTTTATTCTTTCATTCAAAATGACATATGAAAATGTTATTCTGACAGTAAACAATGTAATTGAGACACTTAAGCGTTTAGATGTAGTAGAACTAATAGAAGAAATATCCTGTAAGAGATAAATGATTAAAAGGTCTGCCAGGCTAAACAGAATTCAGTGGACAATGCAAAACTGAACATGAGGAGAAGATGTCAAACATGTGCTACTTGATATTTTTATGGAAAATAAACCAGCTAAACCATCTTAAAGAGATGTGTCACTAATGAAAAGATTTAATACTGGTTTACAAATGCAGGCATGCAGATGATCCTCAGAGAATAATTCTGTTATGGATAACAAGATAATGAAATAGAAAGACACAGGTGTTATAGACTTGGTGACAACTAATACGTACTACATTTTTTTTTGAGAACTTGATAAGCATATTTTCGTACTAGAGTTTTTATTAGGTCAATGAAAAATTGAAGTTGTAGCGATTTAGCAATGTTTGAAGAAATAAAAGCTTCTCTAATGAAACTAAAGATATAGAATTATTATACCCTTTTTATTTTTGGCAGCCATCTTAGAAAATGCTAGAGAGATGCAAGCTCAGATTTTCAGATTTCTCTGAATTGCACTTGGAAAAAAATTATTGAGGATTAAAATATAACAAGATCTCAAGGCTCTTGTATTTATAGTGATTTCTAAGTTGCAGCCATTTGTCAACCAGGGACTGCTGTTCATGTATGTAATGTTCAGGAGCCATTAAATACAGAAAAGAATTGACATATAAGCAGAGTATTTAAATTTCAGTACTGCACTTCCCTTCTGACTTTTGCAAGCAGAAGTAATAGGATTGCTACTTGTTTCTTGCTTTTTTTCAGCTGTAGAGTTCATATATCATGGCCTGTCTTCAGGAAAGATAGCAAGCATCGTTCAGTAGCATGCCCTACAGCGTCAGGTAGGATAATTCCCCTGGCATGTGAGGAATACGAACTTGAATGACTTCAGAAAGTCTTGAATGCAGATATCCATCTTCCTAGATATATGCTCTGACAGTCACTACCTGCCCCACCTTACTGAACACAGCAGTTTTACTGTGTTTTCAGTACAACTGAGACCATTCTTAACCACAAGGTTTTTTACTTTCAAATTGCCTTGGACAAGCTGAAGCTGCCTTGAAGTCTCTTCAGTTGAAATGCTGGTTCTAATGTATCAGGTGGGTAGGGATTTATTTGGAAATGCAAAGAGTTTTTCCCAGAAGCTATGGTATTTATGATTCATTTCTCTAGCAGGTTAGTTTCTAGATGGTTGTTTTGGTTTTTGTATTGTTCTATGGATCTTAAGTTCTTAAATCCTCTCCAGTCTTCATATTTATGGGTTCACTGTTGTCTGGGAACTTTGCTGTATTACTAGGAAAATCTGCAGTGTTGTGGAGTCCAATCACCTACATTGGGATGGATTCTGTTTCCATCTCAAATAATTTTTTTTTTCTAAATGTGTTTAGGACCAGTTTGTTCTTTATCATGCCAACATTTTCTTTATTTTACACATCTCTTTACCTTTCCTGATGTTTGTGTCCCTGAGACATTTAGAGAAAGCTTTTATATCCCATTCAGATTTTGTTTTCTATTTGTTTCACTAGGCTAAACAAAAATTGCACCTGTAGTCCCCTGTTGTAAAAAGGGCTCACCATTCCTTTCATCACTCACTCTTGTATGTACTTGTTTCATTCTGAATTCGTTTCCTGACCACAAAAGCGTACAAAATTGTACATTATGTTCCATATGATTTATTCTTGGTGTCTTTTATATGGTGATTTAAACACTCCTAATTCAACCCATAGATCTCTTATGATACATATGAGCATGTAACTACCCCTTTTTGGAGGTCGAGATTTAGGCAATTTACAGTAATTCTGTTCCCTTTTTGTGCCTGTCTTTGTTTGTTCTACATAGTGAGGCTTCTGTTTATATGAAATTTTTTCTAGCTTGTCAGTGACATCTGCATGCCTGGACTACTATTAAATGTATACTTTCATTTGTATCCTCAATCAAATAATTTCTTCTGTATGACACTGATTCCTACAAACAGTATATATCAGTGGTCTATATCTGGGGTCTTTGGCTAAAATTTCAAATCCTTAAAAATATCATTATGCTTTAATCCATTTTCTGATTGGAGAGATTTATCATTTTCCTGAGGATCTTTATCAGCACTCTGACAAAAGCATGTAATGAAGAAATTGTTGGGGTTTTTGTTTCATTGTCATCAAAAGAAGTTTGAAGAAAAAAATTACTTTTGCTTTTTTTATTTAAGAATACTTTAAAAATACACTGGCATAATTTTCTGAATAATTACCAATCATTCTATTTTTTTCTTTGTAGATAGTCAAAACTATTCAATTTTTTACCTCATCATGTAAGTAAAGAACAATTAAGAAAAAAAAAAAAAAACACAACCAAAAAAACCCTTGAAGTTGAAGAAAA
Organism: Falco rusticolus; assembly: GCF_015220075.1. Taxonomy (NCBI): domain Eukaryota; kingdom Metazoa; phylum Chordata; class Aves; order Falconiformes; family Falconidae; genus Falco; species Falco rusticolus. Next base: position 48,448,847 of record NC_051188.1, on the reverse strand, counting down.
AGTTGAGTAAGATGAAAGCTTGCATTTGAGACAGTAACCAACATAAGTTTAAACTATATACTTCTACAAGTAAAGCTACACTAAATTCAAACTAACAAAAACACTTTCAGTAGTTCTTTACAGGTCACTGAGTACTTTCAGATACTTTCTCCAGCATTTCTATGCATTGTGCTGTTGACATGGCACCAAGTCAGTTGTCTGTTTTAGAAGTCTCAGCCATTTTATTTTTCTGTTTTACTGTGTTTATAAGATAGCGCTTGGTGGTAGTAGATGGGAAGTTTGCATACTCTTTTCTGAACTTTTAAATAAAGAAGGTGTCAACTGGACTTTGCTGTACGTATCAACCCTATGTTAGCTTTTGCACTTAGTCCAGATCCTTTTTTTGTCTTTTACTATATTGAAAAAAACCAGACCTCCATAGGCAAAATAAGTATGTGTGTAATAATACTTTGTTTAAAAGGGTTTCAGAATGAAAGAGAAGATAAAAAAAGCCAAGACAGATTACCGTTCAGGATAACACCAGCTATTTGATAAACAGTATAGATATGTAGATTTCAACTTTCTAATCTAACTTTAAAACTGCCTGATTTCGTTCGTAATGTTAATGACAATAACTACTATATGATTCCTTTTATATTCTTTTTTTCTCTTGTGATTCTTTATGTCCTGATTTCTGAAACATTCTGACTGAAACTTTTAAAGAATAAATGCCTTTTAGTTAATTCACAGTGTAAGGAAGGAATTTGCATTAATGCAAATAACCTAGATTTCTAAAATTGTTGGGACAGTAGAAAGAGTTTTATTTTTTAATATTTAACTGTTTAACACAATTGCCAAAGTATGTTTATAAATGGTACTTATCCATTTAATAATGAACTAATATCATGTTAAATTGTAACATTTATTTATGTTACAGCAAATTAATTTAATTATTTGCATTATACCAGTGCATTATTTGATCCAAAACATGCAAAATCAAATATATTTAAAATCTTATCTCCAGGAAAAGGTAATTTACTTCAAGAAAGATTAAAAAGATGTAAAATACATGCAAAGAGAATAAGGAACAATTACAAAAAATATTACTCTATAATATTCATTATTTATATTGCATTTTTATTGCTGCATGTATGACTCAGACACTACATGAGAAGAATGGAAACATTATTTTGTCAAACACAAAAAACAAGAGCACCAAATCCACCTGTATTGTTTTTTTCCCTGATAGGGCCTATTTACAAGCCTTACTCTCTTGATGTGCCATGATTTCTTTACCAACAATGCGACTCCATTGTCCCCAGTCAATGAGGCTCTACAAATGAAAGACTCTTGTCAGCATTGCATTTTTTCTGCTGGCTAAAAGTTCAAGTTGATTGCCTTTAAGTACCATGTTTTTTACACTTATTTTGAAAAGGGTTCTTCAGAGTGTTTCACTACTGCTGCTAGACTGTGGCTAATATAAGTACTTTTGACCACAGGTTGTTTGGATTTTTGGATAAATACTACCGAGCAATCTTTTGTGATGTGTTCTATATAGAGACAACAAAGGTGGGAAAGAAAAAAAGACAAAGACATGAAATATTTAACTTTTTCTTGATGAGAGAACAGAAAATTTAGAAAAGTTAAATTGTTGCCAAGAAATTTTCATCAGGCATGAGTTTCCAGTGGGGTGTCACAAAGACAAACACAAAGGTCCATGGATTCAGCTTTTTTTAATTGTCTGCAAATAAACATGAACTTTCTACTGAAAAAATGTGGATAAGAGAAAAAATGAGGGAGAGCAAATACTATTGAAAGAGAAGTACTCAATAGGACAGTCTGATATTCTTGTTTTATTCAAGTGAAACGTATATTAACGAAGTCATGTATAAGTTAAAACATTTCCATTTGAGGACACAGGCCATACTGACTTTATGGAAGGTTTTTAAGGAGCACAGTGAGGCAGTGCTGCCAGTGCAATGCTGTAGTCAGAAAGGATATTGTAAGCCCTGCACATGTGTATAGAGGCAGAGCGAGCAGGAAAGGGATGTCACTGCTGTGTACAGCATTGGCAAGGGAACAGTGGCAAGGGACTTCTTAACGCAGATATATAGATCCTTAAAATGGAATCTGAACAACTGGAAGTATTAAAAGGACAAAGTATAATATGCAGATAGACAAAATGCCTTACACTTAGAAAGTTAACGCTTGTCACATCGCTGCTAGTTTTTCAGCCAAGTTTACTCTAACTCTGTATTGTGGTATCAATTATCTTGTCATGTAGGAAGGTTGAAGCAGAAACACAACATACACTCAGTTTTAGAATTCTAATTTACTTAACCTAATTATGTTGTCATTCATAATGTTTTATGTATGACTGCTGTTTCTGCAGCAGAGAAATGTGGTGAGTAGTGAATAAAAAGTAGGCTTCCTCCTCTACTAGAGTGGAGCCGTAAGTGCTGGCATTTAAGTAACAGCATCAGTCACCTGAGGTTTCCTTAGCCAGGGTAGACGAACAAGTCTCTGTCTGCTCTTGTTTCCATTCCTGCACTGGCTGTGACTGTTACACCTTCTTGTTACCCAACACCTTTTCATCATGTATAGACACAGAAACAGTACACATCAGTTCATGATTTTGACAGGCCTGAGCACATATATTATGTATCTATTCTTTTTTGTGTTTGTTATGCTTATGTCTTAAAAAGTGTTTTATCCAGTACTTTATGTCCCATTCCTCCCATGAATGAAATCTGAGCTTTCTGTACTCATACTTCCTGTGCCCCCTGATGTCTGGGATGTTTGGATTACTATGATTTAAGAAGTTACCAGACATCAGAGGTGATATTCATCTTGACCTGACTTCAAGAATGAGATTCAATTCCTGATATTGCAGGATGTGGTAGACGTTAGTTGCTTAGAGGTAGGCATTTATTGTAATTGAAGATGATCAAGAATATTTGATGTATTCATATGCAATTGTCAGATGCTACACAGAATACTATCACTCCAGTCTCCCTCAAGTTCTATGTAATTGATGGACCCTTGCACACATTGTACACTTTAGCAGCTTCTTAAATGGCACAAGACACCCTAGTGTGGTGGATTTAACAGAGCCTAAATGACAAATTACATGGGGGGCTTTGACCACAGAAAAAAACCCAAAAACCATAAACTAGTTTGAGGGACCATGAAATTGATGTATGCTTTTATCATTTAAGAAATATAATTGAGAAAAGAGTGAGGCAGAGAGGGGGATGGGAGATGAGAATAAGCAAATGTTTTTACAGTAATTTTTCATTAGTTGCATTGTTAAAGCAATAGCTATCATCTCTGGATATCTGTTGTTTTCATATTTTCTGTATTTTATATATAGATAACTTATATAATATTATTTTATATTATTATATATAATATAATATATATTATTTTACATATAGATAACATCTTAGGTATTTGGAGTGATATTATTCTTCTTATTGTTATTGTTGGTGCTGGTTTTGTTATTATTATTATTGCTGCAATCCAGTATATGGTATGATACAAGACATATTCATATCTTCAGAGAAATACTAAGCAAGTTGCACTATCACATTCTTATTTCATTACCATTCCTTTTGGTGAAACACTATTTTAAATATTTAAGCCAACAGCACATTACATTTAGGAAAGATTTGTTCAAGAATATTATAGCATTTGTTTACCTTAAAAAGAAAATGTTTTTGTTCATTATCATGAAATTGTTTGGCAAGTTAACAGTCAGAAATACAGTTGAAGCAGCACTGGCTCCCTAATAGCTTGTGGAGACTCAAGAATTTCTTAACTTTGAGCACATAAATACATCATCACTATGTCAAAAATGACAGCTGTGCAGCAGCACTGTGATGTGTTGGCCTAGCAAAGATTCAGTGCTGCAAGATAAATGACACATCAACTTTTCATCATGCTGTAGCCTGTATAGAGGTATATCAGTCAGGCATGATAAAAGAGGTAAAGCTAAACATCTATTTTTGCTGTTGTTTTGTAACTTATAATTGATCAAACTCACAGCCAAATATATATATAGTCCCTCTCTATGCACACCTCTGTATTACTGTATATGGTTGCAACCATATGGAAATAGTGTAATGCGTGGGAAAGTCCAGTATCTGCGCAGGTCTGGACTAACCCTTAGACTGAAGATACTAGTAGAGATGGTAAGAGCTTTTGCACTGACTAGGTGCAAAATCTTTTTGATTGGTGACATATAGAAAGGGAAGGGAAAAGAAAACATGAAAGACAGTGGCCCTGGATATGCTGAGAGCAATGATGACTGAAGAGAAAAACAGATGGATCATGGGAAGCACAGCCTTGACTATAATCTCTTGTCAACCTACTTGAAGGGTGATTCCTACAAACGTGGTCACAGGAATTGCACTTCAACGTTTTTCCTTCTAGCTGTCATTCTAGCAAAGATAAACAAAAATCAAGCAGAGCCATCACATGTAATTCCTGTGTTCTACATGAAAACTTTGTCTACAGACATGTGAAATGCATTTAAAACTTCCTTGCCCTCTCTCCTCTCAAAGTCACTATAAGAGCAAACATTTCTTTGACAAGCTGAAATCAGCAAAAAAGCAGAGATTACAGATTCATACAGTTGAAGCATCACATTAATCTTATGTGAAGGTGATAGGAATGTGAAAAAGTGCATGATTAATGTTTCTGCAGCTTGCTCTTTTATTTTAATGCAGAAAATGTACAGTTGGAGAAGACTGTCTCTTATTTTATGTGCAAAACTGCCACGTATCATCTATAAAAAAATGGTTTTACAGGTGTGACTGATCATTATGGTATGGATGTCTCTTTGTGTTCGTCCTAGGCTTTCTATATAACCTAGACAAATCACTTAAGCTATTAAATTCTAGTTCTCATAGTAAAATAAGGTTGCTAGCTACAGGTGCATGAAACTAAACAAAAAAATTTGGTCAACTGGAAGTTAGGAACTTGAGTTCAAGTTTGGGGAATGATAATTATTATATGTCAGAAGATTAACCAGGTTGTTTTCTAGGGTGTCATGTTGTAACCCAGAAATTAAAATCTATGCTTCTTCCATGTTCTGTACCAAATGTAACTTGGCATAATGATTATTTTCTGTTAGGAAATAATAATTTTAAAAATCTTAGAACAAAGTACTATACAAAGTATGAAGCTGTGGGCTGTCCATCAGCCATCTGCCACAGAACAAATGGGAACACAAAACTCTGCTCAATAGCTGGATGTGGGAACAGAGAAGCAAGGACTTCTTTCCATCCTAATACTTAATAATGATAACCCCCATTCTGACCTTCAATTTAGTAGAAAATTATTCATATTCTCTAACCTCATCCAGAAAATCCTTATAATTTGTGCAGAGAAGAACATAGCTGAGTTATCAGGTAAGCCATGCTTACTGTAAATACTGGAGAATATCAAACTGGAAGCAGTATTTATTCTGAAAAGAAAACATTTAATATCCTGGTAATAGGACCTGAGAGCAGTTTAAAAGAGGGAAAATCAAAGCAATAGATTATATTTAACAGTAAATTGTCTCTACAGTTGTTCCAGCATCTCAATGGAACAATTGACCAGCTTGTAACTTAATGTTTCCTTCTGATGCCAAAATGGCACAGATTAACTGCTCAGAGATGATTTTTGTCTTTAAGCAGCAAAGGTATTTATTTCGTGCAACGTTGGGGAGCTAGCTGATTCACACCGGACAAACTAGCTCCCAAGTTTTCAGCGAAAAGTTGAGTATTTTATACAGTTTTCATGAGAGGTTACACAACATCTTTACATACATACTCATTTGATTTTGACACCTAATCATTCCATTCACAATAGGTGGGATCTAGGTGGAGTAGACCTTTCAGTTTGTTTGTTCAACGATTTCCTGACTTGATGGTCTCCTGATCTCCTTCAGGTGCCCACCTTGACTCTTCTAATTATTCAGAGTACATTCAGTGGAACTTTTTCTAATTATTCAGAGCACATTCCTTTCTGAATACAAACAAAGCATCACCCGGAGTATTGTACCAAACTCATCCTGACTGATCTTTTTTTTAAGACCTTGTTCTGTTTCACTTCCCAGGAACTGGCTTGTCTTGAGGAAGCTATTGATACCACCAGAATATTTAAGAAAGAAAGTCATTGTTCCTGGATATCACAGGAATTGTTAACTAGCTCTCCATTGACTGTAATGAGAGATTAAATGGTTAGTTATCAAGTAAATACATATATTAGATACCTACATTTATTTGCAATTTGGAGATGAGGTGTGTGAATCCAAGGGTTCATGTCGATTGCATGATCATACCTTCTCTGCCAGTTGAGGTTTTTAGCTGCTAGTGGAAACAAGAGCTGATCCTGTGGAGTTGTGTGTCCTTGCATGCAGGTCTCAAACATTCTAAGCATCTTAAATTGCACTAAACACTTATTGTTAAGCAACTAAGCAGAATCAAATCTTCTTTAAAATGTCAAAAGTTAGCTAGCATGCAAACTAATTTTTATTACAAATATTCAGCAGCAAAAGGAAGATGCGGGAACATATATTTCAAACTTTTTGGAAAGGTATAATTTTATTATGCCTTGTAATGGTATCATAACCCTTATATTACAGTATATTGCTTTCGGGGGGCAGGGGGGAGGGAAGAAAAAGAAAAATTAAGAAAAATAAGAGTGCATTAGACTAATTCTTCTTAATCAACTAATTACCTGAAACACTAAGTAATTAATCACACTGAATTAAAAGCTGAATAAACATAATATTGGGTATGCATTAAAAATGGTTAATGATGCAAGATGATAGCTCTATTCTGCCTATCTGTCAAAGATCTTTACCCTACCTATCTACCTTAATACTTACTGGGTGGCCATATTACCTGCATATATATGTACAAACCACTGTGTGCATACAGTTCTTTGATTCGTGACCTACTGTGGAATTTTTAAGGAAGCTGAATGCAAATATTAATTACAAAGATGCTGATAATTTTAAATACTTACATTATGAGTTTATGATTAGTTTATTTTCTGTATTCCACAATGATTAGGATTATTTATGCCATGGCAAAAAGCTCTAGGAATTTGAATTAGAATGAAAGGGTGAAAAATTAATAACTGTAATAAGCACAAAAGGAAATACTATATGGGTCTTAATTATTTTAAATTTGAGTGGAAGGTATATTTCATTGTCAAAGCTATGCAACATTTTCATCCATCTGCCTGTCTGAAGTTCTGCAAGGTAGCATTTTTTCTGTGAATTCGCTAGTGATTTAATGTTCAATTTTTTTCCCCATATTCTCTGAATTTTACAAATTATGTAGGAAATGCACTGAGCAAAATTTGAAATATTTTTGCTTCATTATCCATACTTTTTCAAAAGAATAAATCAGTATTTACATTAATAAAAAGTTCTTCAGTAAACCAAACATAGGTGTAAACTAATACTATTCTTAAATGTCTAAACCACATTTTTTACAAAGTTTTCATTTGCTATCTATGACATGAAATTCAGCCACTGACTTTTATGTGCATTTACCAGTTAAAGATTAGTAAAACAGCATGTTTGCTCGTTAGACTCTCATGACCATAAGGAGACCAAACCATCAAAGGATCATTTTTTCAGCTGTTGATTGTGTTTTGGTTTAGCATACTCATCATGAAAAAGAATCAATTTTATTTATGTGTTGAGAAACAGCATTCGCAGGATTGGTGTTCCCTTCACTAGTTTCAGTAAAGGACATTACCTTTGGGAAACAGCTGCTAAAGCTCCTAGGTCCCAGTTACCTGTTGGGATGTGTTTCCTCAGGGCCAAATCTAACAATGGTTTTATACCCCTAACTGTTTACGTCCTCACTTTCTATAGATTTCTATTGGAAGCTGAATATTCATTTTTTCCTCAGTCTCTGAGTGAGATGTGTTTTGATACTGATAAGTTAAACTGTCCTTTCATTAGACTTTTCACTACCTCCTAGATCCCCACTGCTTAAAGGCATATATGGCAGTGCTAGTAATGATTTTTACCTCTTTATCAGTATTTTAAGAGACAGGAACACAAACCAAGAAACAGGAAACCTAGATTCCAATGCCTTCCACTAAGTTGCAGATTAAGAAGAATTTATTTTACTTTTGAACTTATGACAGATATTCAATAAAATATTTAGGAACCTCTGAAATCTTGTGGGGGAAGGGCAGTTGTTGGGTTTGGGGCTTGCTTGTTTTCGCTTTTTTGTTGTTGTCGTTGGGGTTTGTTGTTTTTTTTTTTTTTTTTTTTGGTTTTTTTCCTGTCTTTGGTAACACAGTACGTATTACTTCGCTTTAAAAGAGAGTGCCTGAATAACAGTGAGTAAAGTTGTGTTCTACTTGCCCAGTGGAAACTTCAGAAGGCAAATTGCTCCCTTCCCATGAAGAGATTAATTGGCATGTGCAGGTAAGGAAAATATCAAAAGCTGAAGCACCTAGCCCAGTTAGACCAAGCTTAGAAAGTAGTAGGTTGAGTTGATTTTTATACTGTGAGAAAGTGGGATTGTGACTGCATGACCTGGGATCATGGAACCCATGGAGAAATAGATGTGTTAAGTGGCATTCGCTTTCATGGCTAGTTTACTGTAAGTATTGTAAAATCAATGTTTATCAGGAAATAAGTATTGACCCCAAGAAAGCAGTTTGAATGCTAATAATATATCAAACATAAGCCCAGATAAATTGTATGTTTTTTTTAAAAGAGGTCTGGAACAAAAGCTCAATTATGAATGAAAGACTAATATAATATAGAAAATCTATTCTGGCTGAAATTTTGACCTACATTTAAGGACCAAAAAAATCACTTATCAGTCACATTATTTTATTTAGCATAAATATATACTCCAATAAGCAACATCAGAAGGACAACCTAGATGGCAAATAAAAATGTTACAACAGCTGAAGCTCATTATTTCTCAGTATCATGATGTGTTCAAGACAGCAACAGAAAAAAGATCATGCACTTAAGGAAAAAGCTTTCCAGAACTGAATAGACGTCATCATCAGTGAGGACTTTGTTACAAGAGAGAGCTAGCTTTTAAAGTTCTTTAGTACAAGAGATATTAAATCAAAACATCTTTCCTTACACATAGATAGAATGCGTTCTTTACCCTTATGAGATATCATTCCTTATTTTTCAGTAGTAATAATAAGAGCTCAACACCTTGTCATCATATGATATAGCCACTGCTGGATGCCATTTTAGAAATGAAATTCAGTGAAGAGTATCCTCTATAGATACTGCTGGTGCAATCACTTTTATCTTGGTGTTTTAAGTGTTATGTGGCTTGAAAACAACATGACAGGGAAAAATTAAATAATTTAATTTACCTTACCTAGTTAAAATCTATTTCTTTCTATGAACTAGTTAGTTCTGCTTAATATTTTAGTGTCTTATTTTTGTTTTCATTAGTTCTATGGTGGAAGAAGTTTTCACTTTTAGAAAGACGTCAGTTCTTATACCTGGAAGTCAGTAACAGAAAAAAATGTAACAAACTCTTATGAGGTAAAGATGTTCCATCTCAAAATAGATCCACAGTTTATATGGGGCAGAGCTGCTGAAGTTGCCTCCTTTGTCACTATATTGCTGTCACAAATGTTTTGATTTCTCTACCATTGTAATAATATGTTGCTGTTAACTAAATTATCATGCAAAATAATTCCTCTCTGTATTAAAAAGGGCTATGATTTAGGACACTGAGGAACTAGGAAATAATATTGGACTGCTTTTGGCTAAGATAGAGTTAATTTTCTTCATAGTAGCTAGTATAGGGCTATGATTTGAGTTTGAGACCAAAACAGTATGGGTAACACAGGGATGTTTTAGTTATTGCTGAGCAGTGCTTATATTAAGTCAAGGACTTTACTATTTCTCATAGCACTCCACCAGTGAGTAGGCTGGATGTGCACAAGAAGCTGGGAGGGGACACAGCTAGGACACCTGGCCCCAGCTGACCAAAGAAATGTCCCAGACCATATGATGTTGTGTTCAGCAATAAAATCTGGGGAAAAAGGGTGGAAAGGGAAAGTTCACAGTTACAGCTTTTGTTTTCCCAAGTAACTGGTACACACAGATGAAGTCCTGCATTCCTGGCTGAACACCTGCCTGCCAATGGGAAGTAGTGAATTAATTCCTTATTTTGTTTTGCTTCTACACACAGCTTTTACTTTACCTATTAAACTGCCTTTATCTCAACACATAGGTTTTCTCACTTTTAGTCTTCTGATTCTCTCTCCCATCCCACTGCGGGGGAATGAGCAAACTGCTGTGTGGATCTGAGCTACCTACTGGAGTTAAATTGCAACAAACACTTACATCTTTTCAGCCTTACATGATTGTCAACTTCAGGCAGTGAAAACATTTTTAAATATAACAATTAACAGATTTCATCAATAGTCTCTGTAAGTCAGGCTGCACTTATTCTTTTTTACATCTCAGTCATAGGTCTAGAACTCTAGTACACTCTCCAGGGTGCTGGAGGTGTTCAAGACATACTGGTGTATTTCCCACAGAGACCAAATCACATCAAGTCTGTTTGACAAGTATCTATTTCCATAAAGCCATGTTTTTCAACAATACTATTCGTAAAAGTCTGTAGATTTTTATTGCTTCATTCCACATGAACCTTTCTGTAATTTTGCTCCAGATGTCAATATGCAGTGCCAGAAGTTGCTTTAGTATTCCTGATCATTCTTTTTAGAATAATGCACAAAATGAGCCTCTGCCTCATCCTCATTAAGTTATCCAACATTTCAAAATTTGCATCTATCCTCTTGAATCCTTTATATATATTCTTATGTGTCTTGCAAGTTATAAGTTTCAGGCAACTTAAAAACATACTTTCAACTTTAAAAATGTTACCACCCTTCTTAATTGCAGACAGAATAAAGGGTACTCTCTATCCTTTGGTGTTAAAGTATTTATTATATTGTTTCTTCTGAAGTATAGGTAAGAAGCATTTTTCATTTTCTACTTCATTACTATATTCATCATTATTAGTCTTATTTCAGTGAGTATAAATGGGTTTCTTTGTGTGTTGAGTATTTTAAATTTATTGTCCCTGCACTATTGACTAAGACTGGTTTTTTTTAGAATCATAGAACAGTCCGGGTGGGAAGGGACCCCAAACAGTTATCTGTTCCATATTTTCATGGTAGAGGGAGACTAGATGATGTTACCTAGCACCCTATCCAGTAGCATCTTAAAAAACTCCAGGGATGGGGACTCTGCCAAGTTTCAGGGGAGGTTGTTGCAATGATTAATAGTTCTCATATTATATCAGGATGAAATCTTTCCCAGTGCAACTTGTACCTATTGCCCTTCGTCCACTCCACGTGGATCTTTGTGAAGGGAAAGACCCCATCCTTTTTATAGCCACTTTTTAAGTACTGGAAAACTGCAATGAGGTCCTCTCTGAGCCTTCTCTTCTCCATAAATAAAAGACCTAACTTGTCCCGTCTTTCCTCACAGGAGAGGTTCTTCAGCCTCTCTGTCATTATTGTGGTGTTTGGACCCTCTCCAGGCTGTTTGCCTCTTTCTTGGGTTATGGGGACCAGAACAAGACACAGTAATCCACGTGCAGCCTGACAAGTGCTGAGTAGTCTAGAATAATCATGTCTTTACCTCTGCTAGTAATGCCCTTGTGGGTGCAGCCTTGGATCCAATTTGCCTTTGTTGCTGCAGTGGCACACTGCTTACTCTTGTTCAGCTGCTTGTCTACCATTCTCCAAGGTGCTGTCTGCTGGCTGTTGAAACACTTTGATAGTCCTTGGAGGTCAGTGACCCAGGACTCTAATATTTCCTTGTGCAAAGTCTTGAATATTACTCAATTTCTTGTTTATCCTCCCTAATACAATACACCCTGCTAACCTACTCCTTCAGGTTCTCCACCTGTTGCCTGAATGACTCCACCAAAGCATACCATGTACAGGTTTCTGCTCTCCATCACCCAGGATGAGTATGTGCACTTATTCCAACCTGTCGTGGCTAAATGGCTGATTCCCGGTCGCTGCAGAGTGTGACCCTTTTCTCATCTCTAATACCAGGCTTCCAACAACCTCAAAGGACTGCCTGATGAGCCCTACTAACTCCCTGGAGACCTCAAGGTTCTGGGTGACCTCAGGCTAGCTGGGGTGACTGTTGAGGCAGCAGCCTAAGCCCATGGATGAACAGAGCAGGCAGCAGCCTGGCAGAGTGGGCTGCCCTTCCCATGTGCCCTTCTGCATGATCTGCTGTGCAAACCAGTGGTGCTGTGCCCAGATGTCACTCCCTGCTGATGCTACTCCCTATTTTTTTAAAATACATTTTTTCCCCTAATCAATTGTCTACATTTGTGTCGTCAAACTTGACTTCTAGATTTCAACATGAGAATATAGTCCTAAACTTTATAAAATTAATTAACAGTTTTGACTATCTGAATTTGAAGTTTCTTGTACTTACATTATTAATTACACATAAATGTCATTTAAAATGAAAGAGGAAATTACAGGAAAGAAGTGGGAAGCCATCTGCCTTGATTATTTTTATAATCATTATTATTCAGTGAACAGCGACAATATATCCTGAAAGCTCTTGCACTTTTAACTTACTTGTTAAATCTGTTCCTGACATCAACTTTGTCTTGAAAGTAAACCACATTTGGGCTTGATTATGGAAGGACACAGGAAAATTACCTTGAGCTTTATTAAGGGTTTCATTAAGACGCTATAAGGACTCATAACTTATGGGCTGCAAGAAATTCAGCTGCATAGTGTAGTAATAATTCTGGGAAAAGTTTCCTCCTAGTATTTTTTTCAAGTGTTACAAGGCTTGATGATGACAGGGAAATTCATGTTCTGTACTCTTATTTGTGAGATCAGCTCCAAACTGAGACAGAGATATACTGCCAAAAAACTTGTGGAGTTTTACTGCCTCCCAATACCTCTGACTTGTATGGGTCTTGTGCCATGCCTGCATCACATGAGAAGAACCTCACATGAGTAAATATACACCCCTAATGTCATATTGGAGGCCATTAGTTATCTAAGAGCTCACACATGGTCAACTGGTTTGGCAAGGTTTACAACAGCTTCCTTCCCTTTCTGGCTGTCAGTCAGGATGCTTCCATCTCATTTAGCTTTAGACATCTGTGTCCAGGTACCTAAATACCACCCAGACAGTGTTGGTGGGGCTCCAAGGTCTTGCCCCTTCTGTTTTAGGATGGCTTCTGAAAGTATATAGCTACTGTTTCTTTGTTGGATCTTTATCTCTGGCTAGGGTGTGTGGATGCATCCTCTCTTATCCTTCCACCTTTATACCTCCTTCACTCCAATGCTTTGCATTGCAAAGAGTGTGTTGAGACAGGCTTACATGCACAAGAAGAATTATTTGCAGGGTGTGTAGCTGATGTCATACATTGACTCTAAATGGTAAAAGTGACTTTTGGGGAAAAATAAAACAAATCAAGAGAAGGAGGGAGAGGGAAAGGGAAAGGGAAAGGGAAAGGGAAAGGGAGAGGGAGAGGGAGAGGGAGAGGGAGAGGGAGAGGGAGAGGGAGAGGGAAAGGGAAAGGGAAAGGGAAAGGGAAAGGGAAAGGGAAAGGGAAAGGGAAAGGGAAAGGGAAAGGGAAAGGGAAAGGGAAAGGGAAAGGGAAAGGGAAAGGGAAAGGGAAAGGGAAAGGGAAAGCTCTCCCTGATAGCCACCAAGGAATTGAAGTGGCAAGGGTCTCCCTGGACAAGTGTAGTCCTCTGGAGGTCCTCTCTAATGCAGCAGGTGGTTGACTCATTCTGACAGTAATTATGTAGTTTTTGCAAGAACCTGATCAAAGTTCCCAGTGTTTTTTGGGGAAAATGGGTTTTTCCCCATTATGATAGTATTAGTGCTGACTGGCGGATGCTTTGATAGATGCAGAAATTGCACTCTGATATGATGCTAAGCTCTGTGCATATATATTACTGATATGCTTATCACAGATTTAGATGACAATTGTGTACATTGTCATCCATTAAGTCTTGATTTTCCTGTAGTACAAACTAAAACCTACAAAAAGAGGGAGTAGAAAAGTGAAGAGCATGGAGAGGAATCCTCATCCTGGTGACAATTGCTTCCCATGAGAGCCCACCATAATAACAATACTAACTTTTGCAACTGTAAGTCCATAAAAATAACAGCAATATAAAAATTGCATGAGACTAATAGCAAAAAAAAAAACCCCCAAAACCCAAAAAACCCCCCAAAAAACCCACCAAAAAAACCCCAACCAAAAAAGCTAACTGATATAGCAACTTAGTTGAAAGTCTATGCAATTGCTAGTGAAAAGTGGACCGCAGGGTTGGAAGTGAGGGCTTCCAAGTATTCAGGTGGAGCTTGCTTACAAAGCTTAAGGTACTTAAGGCACACTGAAACACAGGATATAAAAAGGAGAATATCCTAACTGCAGGATTATATACCTTCTTTCAGTATAAGAAGAAATCAGTAGAAATACAGGACATTCTAGCTAAATTTGGGAATCACTGAGGAAGTCACAGTCATATAGAGAATTTAATTCTCTGAGTGTGTGATAATAGAGAATCACATCAGAATGATACTGTCTGCAGTACCATTACTGATGCAAACAAGCTGAAGTTTCAGTTGTGTCTCATATTTAGTGTAATCAGGGGAATGGCTGACAAATCAACACAGAGCACAACAAGAAGTCCTATATTAATAAAATGTAAGCTGCAGGAATTTGGAAGACCTGTATGCAGGAGCCTGAGCATCATAACACTGAGGATATTGAAGCGCTGCCTAGTCAAGTAGGACTGAGAGTAGTTTGGATTTTCTACTTCATCAAAAAGCTTTCATGCAGGAAGCAAATGCTAAGACACTAAAAGATGCTAAATAAAACATAGGTAAGAAAAATCCCTTGTGGACTGCACTAAGATATTTTAGGTCCAATATCCTCCTCCTGTGTGGATATTTCATTGACACAAGTACAATGCCAATTTTCAATTGAAGAATAACATGTTAATGTTAATAAGTATTTTAGATCACACATAATAAATTACAGACTTATTTTAAAACTAGAAGAACTAATGCGTTAAACCGTCTACTGTAGTTTTGGCAATGTCAGATGTCTGGACACGTAGATCATTACAAGATTATTCCCAATGATGTCCTCACTAGGGATAATGACAGGAAATTCACTAATTTATTTAGAAAACACTCTCAGAAGCAACCTGAGCACACTGTTACAATGAGGGTGGACAGTTCTATGTACGTTTGTTTTAATTTTCATGATCACTTGCATGATTAACTTTCGTATTCTTGTTTTTGCTAAAAGCAGGTATCTTCATTCTTATAATAAAGGCTAGCATTTTAAAATATATATATTTTTAGTTTATGCAAAATATTTCACTTCATATTTGACCTTTTTTTCTACTTAAACATTACAGGTTGACTAGTCAGAAGAAATCCAAGGAATTAACCATGCAATTCCCAGGATATAATGACTGATTGAATTACTCTACAGCTCTGAAAACTGGAGATAACATGCACTGCAACAAATATAACCTGTTCAAAATAATCTTTCCGGCCCATTTTAGAAATGTTTGAAGTTTTTATTTAAAACACTTAAAGTCATGAACACCTGCTGACTGGAATGTATTATCTGCTTGACCTCCCACAAATTTCAGCTCAGAAGAGTAACATTAATTGGGCTGGTTAATTTTATGTAATGAGTTTAAATCTTTTGTTCTCTTTTAAGAAACTGTGACACATCTAAAAAGAATGTTTGCACAAAGAAAATGGCCTAAAATAGTATTATTTAATTACTGCATATTTCCCTCTGGGATTAATATTGTTCTGTTCGTAGAATTACTGAACAAACCAACAAGTAACTTAGTACTGTAGTGAAAAGGTTGAAGAAAAATTGTACAAAGCCAGTGGGAATAAACACTTGATGAAAGTAAAAAAAGCAAACCCTGAAGGACATACCTGCCTAGTGTACTTTAAAAAGACCGTATCAGTTATATATTTAAATGCTCATTATCATTTCTGCAGCAGGTATGATAAAATAATGTCTATTAGTCACTTAGATTTTATAAATCTGTGTTTATGGTCATACTGATTCACATTTTTCAGTACCCTACTGCTGCATTATCATTATTATTATTATTGTACTATTAAAATTTACATCCAAGAGACAGAACTACGCTTACATTTTCAGTACTTTCTGAAAGAAAAAATCTATTCTGTCTGTATTTCACTGACATCTTTTTTGCCCTAAAAGGTACTCACTGATTACTTTATTCAGACTACCATAAACTATAATCAAGAGGTAACTTTTCAGAACTGCAAGATAATGAAAAATACCACAAACAGCTATAATTTTGCATATATATATATATATATAAATATATATATATATATATATATATGCTGCTTTTTTGAAATTCATTCCTTTCTGTCCGTTATAGTTCACTGACCTCCTTGGAATATGTTCCTAGTCTTTCTTTCACAGGGGATCAGACAACAGAACAATAAAAAATTCTGCTATAACACAGCATAACTTGATTAATTTGACATGGTGCTGATTTTTGTTGCTAAATTTGGTGTTATATATTAGAAGTGATTTATTTTTCTATCAAAATAAAATTAGGTCCAGGAATATTTAGTGTGTAATCCAGCAATAAATATAAATGCACTTATTAGGAATTTCATATCCATGGAAGGCAGTATGAAAGCCCTCACCTAATTGTCTTGTCAACCTACAAACTGTGCTCAGTCAGCTCCCTTTGGTACTTCAATCTGTAAAAATCATCAAGTGTTTACTAAAGGGGGAATTCTCTGGATTCCAAACTTTAAATTATCGTTCTGTCTACAGACTATGAACAGATTATTCCTCTTACAGTGCAGTTCCTTCAGGACATAGCCGTATCTTCTGCATGCATACAGTAGGTAAATAGATACATTACTGAAAATATATTTCACTGAAATCAAATAACTCTGTGGATGAGTAGTGACCATCTAAGAAAGGGAAACAGATAAAAGCAAGCTTGACTGGGGGGCAGTAAGGAGGAAGTTTGCTGGGTTTTGTTTTAAATATTTTTGATGGTTGTGATGAAAACATAGGTAGCCAAGAAGAAAAACTGGTTCTGTCTTTGAAAACTTCTTGCCTGAACATCACTTGCAAACATGAGCTCAGAGCAGAATATTGTCACCATTCTTACTCCCAGATCACTCTATAGCTTTTTTTCCATCTTCATCTGTTTAGAAAAAGTATCTTTTGAATGCAGATTTCTTCCTGTGACTTCTTACTCATATTATTTTTATTTTAAGTTATAATTCCGCAAACACTAACATTGCAGGGCAATTCAGAACTGAAACAGAGTTCATTAATACAGAACTGAATAGGAGAGAAAATAAGAGATTGAAAGGTGCAGGAAGGTAATGTTTCCTGGAAGGATATCAGTTCCTTGAACATTTACTTAAAATTTTCCTTTTAATAGTTATTTTGAGTTTACTTACTGAAGCCTGTTACTGTGTTTAAGGATTTGTGAGACTAAAACCTCATTGCAAGTTAAATGGCTAGCAATAGAAGACTATGTAAATCAGGAAGAAAAAAAAGGAAAGAAAAATAGAGACCAGGCTGCCTAATTTCAGAGTATGCAACAGAGAATATTAGTTCAAGTTAGTTTTGGATGAGAAAATGGGGGATTTTGTTTGTTCAGTTGTTTTAATTTGTTTTGGAGAAGGGGGGTTCTCCTGGAGGAGGCAGCAATGTTACCTGCTGGATTTGTTACTTGATTAATCGTTCTTAGTTCACGGTAATAACATCCCATATGCAATACAGATGCTTCTTTCTGTACATTGGAAACTGAAATAAATTAAATATTCCTTACTACTAGGAACCACTCTTGTTTTGCATAACAAGATCTAGTTGCACAGCTGCAGTCTAACTATTGTAATAGACTATATTGGAAAGAGTGTGTAATATATGCTTCAGATCTATTGTAAAAGCAGCTGCTTCCAAGTGAAAAATGAAGATAAAACATGATAAAAAATGACAGCTAAACTACAAAAATATTAACTGCCCTGCTTTACTAAAGAAACTTTAAATTTATTCCACATTCAGTTACTGAGCTAAATCATCATGTTTTAAAAATACATTGTGATGTGCTAGGTGAAAAACATTTCATATCAAAAGCTTAATACATCAAGCTGCAAGGCTTGGTTTCAGATGAATTACACCTGAAATATTTTAGTCATCTGCTAGGATTTAAAAACAGCATTTTAATAAATTGATGTATGACCCACTCTAAACACTGCTTTCCACAGTGCATTAAAAAGCTGAATAAAAACATTAAATACATTTTTTTTTTTTCTTATTTTTTTCTGGTGGTTTGTGTTTTGTTTTGTTTTGTGGTTGGGTTTTTTTAAGCATATTACGTATCACTTTGACTTCTCTGTCTTTAAATTCGCCAGTGAAGGGATAAAGCACACTAAATTTGTCCTTACCATAAAAGCTAGTTTGTGGGGCATTGGCTACAGTCTTCTTAGATTTTATGCTGAGGTTATAAGTTCTTCCTTTTGCTGCTAAATAATAAATATCCTCATCTGCCATTGACTGGGAGTCTATGTGTCAACAAGCTCAAGTTATGAAATACCTCACAATTTGATTTAGTTAAATAATAAACCAAAAGAAATAATGCCCTGTGCTGCACCTTACATTTTTTCAGCTTTGTGTGCAGGGAATTCTCAAAGGCTGCTTTAGAGGAACTGAGATTTGAACAGAAGGCAAGTGGACTGAGGGAGAGAGCAGCACAGGAGTAAAAAGTGGAACAGTGTAAACATCTCTGAGAAAAGAAGATAATAAGGTAGCTGGGGGAGGTACAGGAAGGACTGCAGTGGAGGTGGTTGGACTCTGCAGGTGAGGAGAAATCCACCTTATGCATTGGAAGATCAGGAAGGCGTGTCAAAGGTTTGAAGGACTGATAGGGAAAAAATTATAAAAGGTAAAAAGTGATCCTGGTAACAGCACTTTAGAATGAACAGGAGTGTGGGCTTCCGAATGGTGAGAGGGTAACTGTAGAGCCCAAGGCTGAGATTAATAAAATGGAATCAAAGATTAATTTTGAGGATGAAAAGATTTAAATAACAGAGAGGTTTGATGGTATCTTGAGCATATGAGGAAGAGGTAGGTTATGGGATAGTAAAAGGCAAGGAAGATGTAGCAAGTCAGAGCATATGGGAAGAGCAAGGAAGTGGTGAGGATCAGAATTTTTCTCGAAATCTACACTAATGATTCTGAATACAATTTTTACCTTAGGAAAGAAGATACTTGTAGACTGTGAGACAGGAATCAAAGATTAATTTTGAGGATGAAAAGATTTAAATAACAGAGAGGTTTGATGGTATCTTGAGCATATGAGGAAGAGGTAGGTTATGGGATAGTAAAAGGCAAGGAAGATGTAGCAAGTCAGAGCATATGGGAAGAGCAAGGAAGTGGTGAGGATCAGAATTTTTCTCGAAATCTACACTAATGATTCTGAATACAATTTTTACCTTAGGAAAGAAGATACTTGTAGACTGTGAGACATCTCTTGCTGATGTTGATTCAGTTTGCATGTACATACTACATAAGCATCTATTGCTATTTGAGACACGCTGAACAATCTAATATTTTTTTCAGACCAGCAGTGATGGCACAGGAGGACAGGAGCACATAATCTCTTTGGAAGTGTCAGCAGCAGACCACATGGCAGGACACCAGATACCTCACAAAGCAAAAGATGGATAGGCGTGGGTGGTTTAATCAGGTCCAGATTCTTACTTTTGGTAAGCATGACCATGTGACACCAGAATTTATCCACATGTTGTCAGATGCTTAGAAACCTTAGTTACACTCTGATAGAATGCTTTGTCCACTGCTAATAAAGGGTTCTTAGGATGATAGCCTAGACTTCTACATTATAGATATCCAAAGCTAGGTGACATAAATCCTACTCCTATATCATGCTGCAAGGATAAACCTTGTAACTGTCATTGCTGCCCACACACATCAAAGGCATTAACTTAATATATTGTTTTCTATCCTTGGTTGCAGAGATATCTCTGTACAGCCAGGGAAAAGTTCAGCTTTTTAGAAAGTTAACACTATGCTCTATCAATTGTATTTTTATTCTTTTTTTAATGATAGAAGTGCTTTTTTTTTTGACCACGAAAAATATTTTAACTCTCATAATAAAGGTCTGGTCCTCATACAAAACTTCTATTTGTTTCATCTAAACTCTTAAACACTCCATTAGCTTTCAGCATGTGTCTGAATCCTCTACTGCCAGTAAAACATACCCTGTAAAATAATTCACTGAAATGGAGCAAAGAAGCTCTTTCTAATTCCCACTAAAGCGAAGTAGTTTCCAATTAAATCCTCCTTATTGGAACATTTGCATACCTTCAGAAACACAAACATAAAAGCACTTTAATAGGTGTATTTCTACTTCATTCCCTGATAACTTGCTTGAGAAAAATGCCTGGCATATGGTTCAAATGCAATTTTCTTCCCAACTCTTTGAAGATAATCATTGTCCACACTTACCAGTCACATGGTTACACATACAGAGCTGGCATGTTTTCTTCATCTTTTCTAACACACGAGTTAATCCAACAATCCCAAAGCACATTAAAGAGGGCAGCAGACCAAGTAGCAGAATCATCAAAACCAAAATTTGGTGCTAAAACACTTCCAGTGCTAAATGTAGCAATTTCAGGAAATACTTCCTAACCCACAGACCAAACAGCATAGTGTGATCTATTTTTTGCTATTTATTAAGAGCTATGGCCTGCTAAGCAAAGTGAGTATGTTCACACTGCATAGAACCTGACTTGAAATGTCTCCTGAACTTTGTAGGGTGCCCTGGTCACCCAGAAGTATGCATAGCATACATATGGCTGTATGGGTGAGTGAATGAGCATATGGAAATGTTTGAGGGTATGCAGCACTTAGGCATAATGTAGACTATGGAAACACTCACCTCAACAGCATTATTTGTACCCTGGTAGAAGGTAGCTGTCTCCAGAATAAGATATCTTTAGGGCTATATGCTTTTCCAAACCTTAGACCTCTGTTTTCCTTTCAAGTGACTTACTCAGGGTCCTCCAAAACAGAGCCAAAGAACAAACTAATAATTAAACAGCATGGATGATCACAGTCCTGATGTTCAGATTAGCTCACTACATCTGTTATTTTAGCACCATAAATACACCTAAAGGAATCTGAGATGTTATCCATCTGTTTGGTCTGAATTTTATCTGATAGAGACATGTTCTGTCACTCAGAAAAAGCCCATATCACATTAAGTATTTAACTGAAAGAAGCCAATTGAAAAAGAGAGACATCCTTTGGGAGTAAATACGCTTACCTCAGACTAAGTTACCTTCTGGTAACTCCCATTCATACATAAACAGAAGAAGGACAGGTTTATAATTTAGAATCAGGTCCTCATTTTGAAACTTACGTGCCTTACTTTAGACTAAAAGACCCTTTGGGTGTATGTACACGTGTAGATACGCACTTGTGTATGTGCATTAGGTACAAAAGTGTGTATATATATGTACACAAAAGGTCTTTATATGAAGATATTTCATAGAATCATATAACCATTTAGGTTGGAAAAGACCTTTGAGATCATTGAGTCCAAACGGTAACCCAGGACTGTCAAGTCCATCACTAGACCATGTCACTAAGCATATATTTATACATATAGAGAGTCTTTTAGTCTAAATACATATGCATGCATATGTATTAATGTATGTAATACACACACATGCATGTATCTAATGCTTATTTCTTCTGGGCATCTGTTTTTTTCTCATTTCACAACATAAGCTTTCATATTTACATAAATGTTCTGTATTTTCTTTCCTCGACATCTACACGATATCAGTCATGTTGCAAGAGATACTGAACATTAAATCTCTAAATAATTAATTAATTAATGTACAAGTCTGATCTTTTCCTGGAAAACCTCTTGAGTTAGAAATATTTAGTTCAGATCATGTTTACAAGTAATTATTCATACTTTAAGCTTTCCTGTGAATACTTTATCTAAGATTGTTGCCTCTTTCAAAGATGTGGAAAATGATAGGTTTTAAGCTATAAAGGCAGAAGCATGTGCAAGAAGGAGTCAAACATTTGCTCTAATGACCATATTCCCATATGCTCCAGGAAGCAGAATATATTCTAGGACAACATGCCAATGCACAAAGCTGAAAATGTATCTGAGGGTCTCAGAAAGTATTTCACAGATTAGACAGTCCTGGGAAGCCTGAGAAGTGTAAATATGTATTTTGTGGCAAGAACTAAATAAAATATAAATATAACAAGGGATATAAATATTGGTTGGGTAGTGAAAAAAAAATAAATCTGTTTGCTCTTTGGAAAGTAAGTTTTTGATGAAAATTATGAAGAAGTAATGATGGAGTACACCTAATTGTGTTTTTTAACAGCTGTTTTTTCCTTTCTATTTTTCTGGTTAGGAAATTAAGATAGGATTCCTCTACTCAAATTTATGTTTTAAGAAGTTAGATATTCATACCAGAACTAGCCACTTCAAGCCATTTTTATCATCAAGAAGAAGAATAAGATTCTAAAATAGGCCAAGTACATATTTCTCTGCATTGACTATGAAAAGTCTAAAATTGCTACTTCTAATTTTAATATGTAACTTTTTTTTATTTCTAGTTTGGTCTTCTTATCAGTGATTAGTGAAGGTAAATACTAGGAACTACAGAAAGAAAAAAGAATAGGGTTAGACAAAGATAATGGGTGAAGACAAAGATAACGGGTGAAAAAAGCTTTTTGGAAGCAGAGTAGAGAAATAGAAAGACCTGATATACAGAGGAAAGCGGTTGCTATAGGACATGACAAAAGAAATACTAGGTTCATATTTTCTTTGCCTTCTTTTTGTGTGTTACTCTCTGTCATCTCTCTCATACTGACATTTTTTACTGGTGTTTATATGGAAAGGTGACAAGAAGGTAAAATGTTTCCATAGTGCTCAATAAGACCCTAAGCTCAAAATGTTCATATCTTTCAGAAAGGATCAAACTGATCAAGTTCACCATTTCAGGGAAAAGAACTGAAATATACTTTCACAAAAACCTTCAACAGCACATAGTTTTTTGTTCTTTTTTTTTTTTTTTTTTTTGTAATAAACACTTCTAGAATTCAGCTGCACTGTAGCTATATATAACCTATTCTAAATATGACTAAATTTCTAGAATCAATAACTCATTAGTAGCAATTTCTTCAAGAGATGCAAGAAAGATTAATTTTTGGAAAGTAAGAAAACATACTGTATTTTACCTTCTGAAAGTTTTAAGTTTCAAAACTTAAGAAAATATTTATTTTTTTACATCAGGTACGTATAAAAAAGTTAATCTTGAAAAATCTACAGTTTCCAGGTGCAGAGACTTCAATGTTCCACCTTTTTTCTATTATTTCACATAAATTATAGAAGGAACTAGGAACAACTGCTATAGTGAAAGACCAATTTAACAAATTCTACAGAATCACCATGAAATCTTCTACCTCAAAATAACTTAAATACTACATTAGACAAGAGGTCTAAAGTATCTATACCAATGAAACAGAAGCAGAAAATGAGAGGAGAAAAATACAGCCCTGATTTATCTTTCAGTAGCAAGTGATTTAATTCTAAGCAAATTGAAAGAGAGAGAGAAAAGAACTGTTTGGAGTTCTCCCCTCCTTCCCCTACTGGATGCTGATTTAGCTTCTGTGAAAGTATCACTGAAATAATGAGTGAAATTATCACTCACTGAAATTATCTTTCTGAAGACTGTTATGACCATATTTTATCAAAATCACAGAATCGTTATCCAACCCTCATTATCCTTGACCTGTCATCACTTTCACCAGTGCTAGTTCAATTCTTCTTTTGTCAGGGACTGAATCATACTCTGTCCTCTCTAAGAGTTTACCTCTGTGTGCTCATTGTCAGCACCTTGGCATGGCACAGGTGCCTAATCTTGGTTTAGACTGCTGTGAATAAAAGGTCAGAAGCCCACTAGCTGCTTTCCTCCTCACTCCCCAGTTCCTTTCTCTTGTAAGTACATATAAGCTCAAGCTTTCTCTTTTGGTCTTTGATTTAGCTAAGCTGAAGGCATGCTTTAGCTTATCTATGTGTCTCTTACTCGGTTTAAAAGGGTTCCCCATAAAATCACCCCATTGTCCATGGAGATGATGGAAAGTGGACATGATCCCAAAATCCATACCTTATCTATTGAATTTTTCAAAAAATTGACCTTTTTCCCATTCCTAGAAAACTCATCAAAATTTAGACTATTTGCTTGCTTAGAAGTTCATCTAATAACCTAAATAATGTTATCTGAGTGATTCTCAATGTTCCTTTGTCTGTCATCAGCTTTAAACATGAAGAATTTTAAACAGTATGTCCTGTTTGATGACAAAATGCTGTGTATGTTAGCATATGCAAACCAGACAAAAAATAAAATAAATTTGCAGCTGTAGCTGAGACAGATTCAGGACAAGGGGTAATGGCTTTTAAAAAGGGTGGATTTAGATTACATATAAGGAAGACATTTTTTACTATGAGAGTAGTGAGACACTGGAACAGGTTGCCCAAAGAAGTTGTGCCCCATCCCTGGAAGTGTTCAAGGCCAGGCTAAATGTGGCTTTGAGCAACTTGTTCTAGTGGAAGGTGTCCCTGCCTGTGGCAGGGAGGGTTGGAGCTAGATGATCTTTAAGGTCCCTTGCAACCCAAACCATTCTATGATTCTACTGTTCTATGATTTTAGAAACATATGGGTATCTACAGTTAGACCCTGAGTTAGTCCTTTAAGGTTCAGGGAAGGAAGTAGAACACTGATTGAAGTGATTCACCTGACTTATTTTAGGTATCTACTGTAGAGTGAGAAGTATATCTTAGATATGCTTTGTTTCTCCCCTGTTTGTAAAAGGAATCCAGAGTGAACAGCTAAAAAATAGACATCAAAACTCAATTCAATAGCCTAAATATAGTATTAGTCAACTGAGATGCCCTGTGGTATCTGACTTGACCTTTAGCTACTGTTCCAGAAAGAATTGTCTCTCGTGTCCTGTGTAATCCCATGTGTCTGTCATTCCCATGCGGAAGCTCAGATTATTGAGGACAACATAAATGTTCCTTTATGCTTATATTTAGCCAAGTGAATCTAGGTCAAGATATCAGATTTCCTATTACAGCCAATGGAATTCTAGCACTCAGTTTAGTTGTCCACAAGGTGTCTGGTACCATACGAGATGCCTTAGGTTTCCCTCAACCTGCCGTTTGTCAATAGTTCATAGGTTTGCCATTGATCTTATATTGCATCTGCCACTATCACATCTGCCTTGAAATCACAAAGGCATCTTAAATGCTTGCAAATACTTCTGTTTAGGCAGCTCCCTAGCCATATCTACTGGGAGCTTCAATCCCATATTAATATGCATATTATTAAATTTAGATACCTAAATTAAAGTGTGTGCAATCTGGACATGAACACTACCCCTAATGTATGAAAGAATTGATCTTGCCTTCATGCTTAAAAAAAATTTCAGGTATGGGATTTATTGTTGTATAAACCTTTCCTAATCTTTCTTTCACTTATTTTCCCTTCTTTCCAAATCATGTTACACTAGTGGGAACAGAAAGTTCAGCAAAAAGAATAAGGACTTTTACCCTCTCATGCCTATATTTCTTTTTATGTTACTAGAAGAACACGTTTACTTGATAGAGTTCCTTGATGAAGTCAGAGAAGAACTCCAGGCTTCATTGAATCTCAAGAATTCCTCAGAGACAAATTACCATATATAAACTAGAAGTGTTCATTATTCCTGGCAAAGGAAGCTAGTAAGGGCTTCATAACAGTAAAAAACCTACAGCACTAAACAGGAAGAAAAAGCAAGAATAATAGTATGAACAATATGCAAACAGGAATAGCATGTTATTACAACAGAAAAGCAGAACAGTTGAGCATGGTTTATTTTGAAAAGTTAGTATACAGAAAAAGCGAGAAGTCATTACCTTGTGATGGACAGAAATAGACAAGCAGCTTAAGAAGTTGGATAAGCTTCAAACTCATAGTCCAAAATGCCAAGGTCTACTTCTTTCGAATTAAGCAGAAATGATAAAAAGCATTTATGACTTGCTGTGCAACGAAATGTCTAGCGGAAATTAAAGGCTTTTCAAGAAAGCACAACATTTTGTGATGATAGCTCTTCTCCTGAAAAAACGTAATACATGAAAAATTTATAGAATAAGTAATCTGCTATTTGATGTCTGATATTTCCATGTTAAAAGATATGAGTTGTTAATAAAATATGAATTATAATATTGAGACTGTCATTTCAAAATATTAGTAGCAGGAAAACATTATTTTAACGCTTGATGAAGAGAGGCTTTTAGCACATCTTTACCTTTTGTAGACTTTGTGTAAACAGGAAAATGGTGAAAACAAGTTCCTGAGATATCATAGATATCTCAACATGTAAACACTTTCATGAGATACATGAAAGTATCTCATACTTCATACATACAATAGCTTATACCTATTTTTATTGAAAATAAGTTTGTAAATCTGAAAATTTACAGAATAAAAAAGCGCACCCAAACCCACAAAAAAAACCAAAAAGCAAACCAAACCACTAGTGTTACATTTATTGGTAATATGACCCAGGAAGAACTGTATATATTTCAAGGTTTACAAACAGCAATAGCTGGATTTCCCAGTTAACCCAGAAAAAAGAATATAAATGTCTTGAAGAACTGTAACTGAAAGATATCAGAAAAGAAACAATAAATGTATTAAAAGCAAAGACTTCAATTCAGAGTATAAAATACCAAGTATTTAAAATACAGTTTGTTAAGGTTTCATTTGATT
The DNA here is from genome assembly GCF_015220075.1 of Falco rusticolus. Lineage (NCBI taxonomy): Eukaryota > Metazoa > Chordata > Aves > Falconiformes > Falconidae > Falco > Falco rusticolus. The sequence continues at coordinate 48,421,930 of NC_051188.1, read as the reverse complement.
ACAAAAATTATTATGGTACCTCAGGTACATGCAAAACTAATATCTGTGAATTCACGGAATTTAACATAATTTAAAAAATCTGTCTATAAATCTAATTAATATTTTTCTCATTAAAAATACTATAATTATTTTAGAATATAAAGTTCTGGGGTTTCGGTTTGGGTTTTTTTTTTTCTGGTTTGATTTTGGGGGTTTTTTGTATTTGTTATTTTAGTATATTTACTGTGTTTATTTTTTGGGGGGTGAAAAAATACCTCTAAATACCTGAAGTTTTCTTATATTCAACAGTGGCTTACCATAATTTCTCTGCCAAATTCTTTGAGAAGTCAATTTCTGTAATGTGTTCTTTCTTGCATAATAAATAAATAGATAAATAAATAAATAAAGTCATCTTTTCACATGGGTCTACCAAGAGAAAATGCCTGATCAAACTGTTTTCTGTGGTGAAGTGAATGATGCTGTGGATCAAGTGGAATCAGTGGAAGCTGTACATTCTGACTTTATCAAGGCCTTTGGCATGTTCTCCCGTATGTCTTATCAGTAAATTGGTGGAAAGTAAGTAGATAATAAAGCGAGCAGATTATTTGCAGGCTTCATGGGCTCAAAGACTTGTGATCAGTGGTGCAAAGTCCAGCTTCACACTTGTAACTAATAGGACTAGAGACTAGTAAGATTAGTAAATGGTAGAGTTCCTCAGGCACCAGTAGTGTAACTAGTATTATCTAATGTCTTCACTAACAAACTAGATAATGAGAATTTGTGGACTTTTTAGTAAATTTGCATAAGACAACAACGTGACAGGGGGACAGACCAGTATTGTAGAAGGCAGAGCTGTTATTCAGAGGGCTGGGCAGGCTGAAGAAATGAACAAACATAAATCTCATTAACTCCAACACAGGCAAAGGAAAGTTCTGCTTCTGGTAAGAAATAACCTCACATGCTAATACAGGCTGGCAGCTGGCCAGCTGTAAAGCAGCATTGCAGAGAAGGACCTAGGGATGCAGGTGGACAGCAAGTTAAACATAAGTGAGCAATGTGCCCCTGCAGTAAGGAAGGCCAGCAGCTTCCTGGGCTGTGCTAGGAAAAACATTGCTAGCAGATCAAAGGAAGTGATATTTTCCCTCTACCAAGCAGTAATGAGGTCACATCTGGAGTGCTGTGTCCAACTCCAGGCTCCCAAGTACAAGAAGAATGTTAGCAACAAGATAGTTGGGTGGTGGTGAACAAGACATATGACAAAAGGCCTGAGGGATCTGGGTTAATTCAGCCAAGCGAAAGCTCAAGGGACATTGCACTGCTGTTTACAACTACCCGCTTAGAATGTACAGAGAAGACAGAGCTAGACTCTTCTTGGAAGTGCATAGTGATACAATAAGAGGCAGCAGACATGAGTTAAAACACAGGAAATCCCAATTAGATGTTAAGAAACAGTTGTTTACTATAAGAGTGGTCCAACAGTGTAAGAGAGTGCCCAGAAAGGCTTTGAAATCTCCATCCCTGGAGGTGTTCAAGACTTATCTGGATGCAAGCATGGGCAGCCTGATCTGCTTACATCTGTTTTGAGCAGACACAGATAACCTGTGTGGGTCCCTTTCTCTGTGTGAACTATGGTAGTGTAATTCTATGACTGTACTCTACATTGTGCTGAAGAGTTGTCAGGTATCATTCTGTCTCCCCATTTTGAAACTTAAGAGTTTGTGGTCAAGCTGCTTTCTTGACCTTAATCTTATAACTGTGTTGAATTTCATCTTGTAGTGTTAGTATTTAGCAAGTACAGAGTAGAAATAATTTGTTTAACCATTTTTATCCCTTTCTATTTTTTTCATATCCTTCTGAAACATGGATAAACTATTGCCACTACATACTGTCTTAATGAGATTGTGATTTTCTGCTTAGTAATTCCACTATATTTGTAATTAAAGCAACAGAATTTAGACACTCTCTCACTGTCTAGTTTTTCACAAAACTTGTATCATGAAAATTTTTCATGTTTTTATATATTAATTATATTTTTTCATGTAACAATACATACTCACTAATATGCTTAAATATAGAAACTGCTTTTACTAGTGACATCATTTTGCTAGAAGGAGATTTCTAATCTAAATATTACATAAAAGAAGTTACTAGTTTCAGTCTTCAATGTACTCTTGGCTATCCTCTTTAGTTACTCCCTGAAGTTTTGGAAGAATATATTCTGGTATCTAATTGATTCTGGCAGCATAGGCTTTAAGAAAAATCTTAATTAACATGCTTATCATAAGTACTAAATTATTTCATGGGAGATGGAACTAATCAATGTAGTGATGACATGTCCCCAGAGATATATAGATCAGTTGTCTATATAAACAAAGAGACAGGCATGGATTCCAAATCATCTAGAGTGACAACCTTGTTTAACACAGCTAATATCTTTAATCAGAAGATGTAAGGTTTGCTTTTATTAATTATTTGTTGTTTCCTTAATTAATTTTAGATATGTGAACAAATCTTTGAGTGCTAATGATGTGTGTGGTTGGTATAATACAAAGCAAAATATTTACCCGTACTTCACGCTTTCCTGCTAAGCTACTGTCCACTTCCTCATCTTGATCAGGTGTCCTGCACCACATTCCTGCCACAAAGTGACCTCCCCTCTGATCCTGACCCTCAAACTTTATGTCAGCCTATTGTCCATCCCATATGGAAGCTTCCTACTGACAAGTTGCTCCCTCACACTGAAGACAAAATCCTTCCCACCACCTTCCCTGCTTGTCTTTCCTGAAGAGTCTGTATTTGCCCATTGCACCGTTCCATTTCCACCATGTCTTAGTTCATTCAACAGCACTGCAGTTGTTCAACGATGTGGCATGCTGGCTCCTTCTCCTTGTTTCTCAGGCCATGCATATTTTCCTACGTACCCTTGAGGAAGGTCTTGTTCTACCCTGTTCCTGAGGTCTCTTTTGTTCCTGTTGTTATGGATCTTTGGTTTTCCATCTGGATCCACCATTCCTACACTTGACTATGACTTATAATCTCCTTCCCCTTTTTTTCCTAATTTAGGAATCTTTTCACCAAGCTGGCAAGCTTGTGGCTCTTTGGCCACTTTCAACTGAGTTGTTGGAGTGATTCATCACTCACTTCCCTGAACTAATAAAACTGTTTGAAGAGAATAAATGGCTTATATTTTCCTGTTTTACAGCTCTCCTGTCTTTTTTTAATTTTATTCCTAAATCCGTCTCTTCAGAGAAACGTAAACACTTCTCAAATAACTTCGTTGTTAAGACACATTTGCAGTGCAGAAGCTGGTTATTCTCAGTAGGGACTTGTTTATTTTCAAGTATATTTGTATTTGAATAGAAGTAGTATTCAATTAGCAATCATCTATTGTGAGGTATGTGTTACCTTTTTTAGGATTTCAGCTGAATATTGATATAGGACACAGAGAAATTAGAGTATCAAATGGTGCTGACAGAACAGCATGTCAGTTAGAAAATAGAGAAACGCAATCTGTAACCTCAGCCATGATTCAGAAATGGCATAGACAGATTCTTCAACTTGTCATGGATTTTTTTGGTCATAAATCCATGTAAGTAGTAAGAAAGAGATGTTCTGCCCTTCACTGTTCTATTATGCAAGAGAAAAGTAATTAGAAGAAGACTCAGCAACCTGTACGTCACTAGGACAATGGTGATCATTACTTTCTATTGGACCTTCTGAACTATCTACTAGATTATACAGAGAAGAATGAAACAAGATTGATAATATCTTTCATAATATATTCCTCTTTTCAAAGGAAGCCATTTTTAGTCTGAACTTAAAGCATATCTACAAGCCAGATATTGTAGGTTTTAATCAATACAGGATGCAATATTCGGGAAATTTAAGGTAAATCACCACAAATACTTCATGTCTGTTAGGTTTAAGAGTGGATATGGTAGAGCCAGTGGCAGATACAACTGTGGCAGGAAATCATACATGAGGATTAAGCAAGACTGAATGTTACCACAAAGCAGATTTAATTTCCTCAGATCTTTTGATGCTTACATTGTTGATGTACAAACTCTTAAACTGTTCTTCAAAGACTGTAACGTAATTCCACTGAAGTAAAGATTAGAACAACAACAGCAACAGCAAAAAAGGAGAGAAGTTTGAATTTTAATGATTTCTAAGGGGACTACATAAAAGCATACAAACTGAGTGAGGGTATTCTATTAAAACAGGATATTCCATTAATTATAATTTAAAAAGAGGTATTTAATGCTATCTTACACAATTTCTATATTTTCTGGTTGGATAATTCTAACAGTTTGGACATTACAATGGTCAAGGTTAGAGCTGATTAAAGGACAAAAGGGAGGAAAAGGAGAGAGGAAGAGAGGAAGGAGGAAGGGAAAAAGGAAGGATGGACAGACTGGGCAAAATAATAAAAGAACATTTGCTGTCACAGTCTTTGTAGCTCTTGGGCAAGGAGAGTGGTACCATAACCTACCATAGCAAAGAACTGAGATACAACTCAACCAAGGCCCCAGAGGAACAGCCACAAGCAATCCTGACTGCAGTAGGGACACTGGAGCCACACAGGGCAAAACTCTGGGACCACGCCCTTGTTCTTGGACTTGGGACAAAATCAGCTCTACTTTGCACCCTGATTAACACCACAGTCAACATGGACCAATCCTTACCAGAGGTCTGAGCCAACATAAGTGCCTTTGCCTTGCCAACTGCTTGTGAGGATAGGTATGCGGGAGCATGACTGCACTGGTGTAGTCAGATAGATGTCACAACCATGAGGCATTTGGTGCATGGTGTGGGGGCAGGTGTTAAAACTGCTGAAAGCCATGAACTAAACCTGGCACTTCAGAGCCACAGCTGGCCCTATGGCAGTGGAAGACATCTTTTGCACCACTGCTGCAAAAATAATGTAATTTAAAAGCTCTATCTGCAACTCAAGCACTAATTTTCATCTTAAAACCTGTATTAAACTGGAAAAAAAGCAATTCTGAAAGTGAAGCTTCCTCAGTTACAGAAATGTGATATATAAATAATTAAATGCACTTGTTATTAGAACTCCGAAGTCTGACAGAAAATGAGAGGGAAAAATACGTTCTTCATGAGAAAATAAAGCATAATATATTATAATATAAGAAATAGCTTTGCTTGCTTTAAGCAGATGGTTCTGAATAAATGTTGGGCAATAAACAGTTGTTTACAGGCAGCATTCTATCTCCTTACTTATAATAAATAGTTTATGAATGTATGTTTTCTCATTAACAAATATATAAAATAAAAGGCTTTATGGATTTCTTACCATTAAATATGTGCAAAATTAACCTTCAAAGCTATTGGTACAGGAATGGAAGTGGTTATGATTGAACTATTTAAAATAAATGGAATATTACATAATTTTAAAAAATAGCTGTTTTAATCCGCTGAAAGACAAATATACAGGCACACATTAACAAAAGTTCACCTTTTTTTTTGAAAGTTAGGACTTCAGTTTTCATGTTCAAAATAGAAAACACTGCAAAAACTGGTTTTCTTGATCTTGTGACTGCAGAGAAAGTTTGGAATATCCCAAACAAATATCTCCTGAGGGCTCAGAAAGTGGAAGGCTAGCTTTTATCATAGCAAAAAAAGCAAACACAAAGAAACCACTCAAGTCCTAATTTTTAATGTATTCTCTTGATTTTCAAATTCATGAAGTTAACTGGCAAAATTATAACACTACAGGTATTTTTTCATGTGTCATGTTGAACATGTTTCAGATAATCTACAAAACTCGCATTTGTTGTTCTGATAAGACATAAATATTTTATCATAGTTAATGAAGAAAGATATAGCAATTCGTGTTCCGTATAATGATGTTCCTAAAGTTGGATCTAATTATTACTGACTTAGCTTGAATTCCTCCTACTTCTGCAGCTGTCAGGAGGAACCGAGAATGAATAAGAAAACTGAACATAGTTTCTAACTGCTTAGGAGAAAACCATGTTAGCTGCACAAAGAACTTTTTTGTATGGCAGAAACAATGGGAATGTCCAACAACAAAGTGTAAGGAACTGATATATTGATAATTGCCTTAAACATTGCTTAGTGCACAAATTCAAGTGGAACTGGCGCAAAGCTGTTCTCAAATTTGAGAGGAACTGAAACCAACTGTTACTGCACAGTGAGCCGCTGTCGCCTAACTTGGTAACCACAAGGTGATACAGGATGGAATGGTTTTAGGTCTCACAAAGGAGAGATGTAGCTGGCTCTTACTGGAAGAAACTGCTGAGATAACACAAGGTAACAGCTCATGTGCACAGCAGGGGCTGCCTAAACCCCTCACGACCGTCAATGAGGACCCCATGCGACCACCACTCACATGTTGAGCTTGCGCAGACACAGACCACACACACCCTTGCTTTGTGTGTGAAAAAGGCATTCTCTTGAGAGCATAAAACTCGAATCTAGGAAAGCTTGGGTGAAACTCCCACCATCAAGACACCTAGGGTGAAAAGGACCAAAGGGACACCACTGGATCCGCTGGTTGTGATATCTCTTCTCTCCCCACCCCATCCCCCTTCTCCTCTCCTCTTATTGAATAGTGACCAGATCTAAGTAACAACATGTGGCATGGGACTTGCTTATCCAGTTCAAGTAAGCACCATTGAGGTATCATACCTAACCACATCTTGTATTTTGTATTAGTAAATCATAGATCTGGTTGGCTGATGTTATTTCACCTTAATTCAGTCCAAGAGTATCATGAACTTGGACTCCATCTAAGGGGAGGGAGGTCATCCTAAACAACTTCTTTTGGGTCACAACACAAAGAAAGTAAAGAACCTTGGTTTTAACCTGTAGCTATATTGAAGTGTCAGAAATATCAAAATAAAAAGCTGTTTTATATTGCCTTAAAGTGGTAGTGCACTTCTCCCACTCTCTAGACAGCCATATGACCTCGGGAGTTGCTGGCTAGGCCTCAGTGCCTTGAGTAATGGGATGGCAGCTGAGCACCCCTTGATTGTATCAGCTCTTGCTCAGCTAAGGCAGGGAACAGCACTGCCTGTAGCAGGAACTGTCAGCTGGACCTTAGCACCTTGAGGGATGAGTTGGGCAGTTAAGCACCCCCTGACTGTACCAGTAATTCCTACTTGACTGAGGCACAGTAGCGCCCACTGTGCTGGAATTCCTGTTGACTGGTCAAAGCAGGGAGGGAGAATGGAAGTAATCAGCTTTCCCTGACAACCCCAGAATGTTCTTACCACATTATAGCCTGAGTGGCAACCTAGTGGAAAAATATATTGTTCCTGAAATTTATGAAAAAAATTACCAGCTCAGGTTGTGGCAGGATAGAAATTCGCTAATGAATAAAGCCAGACATCTTACAGTTTATCTTATAAACATAAAGTCAAACCCTTTTTAGTTTTCGTGGACTGCAGCAGGTTGCCATCAGCATCTCCCTCTGAGTGGGATGCTGCTTAGAGCTCACAAACCACTAAGTTTATGATATTAGGGGAACCATCACAGAAAGTCAACAATGGAACCAGGGCTGATTCCCCTGCTCCTCAAGACTCAACCTTTTGCCCACTGAGGAATGCAAAGGCATAAGATGTGAATATTTCACTGAATTCAAAGGCAACTTTTAATAGGTATACTTTTGTTGTAATATATTGCAAGCTTACAGTAGTTAGATTGATTATGTAATTTTGTGGTTTGAAACAAATTTATTTGCAGCTAAAATCCAATGAAATGTAAAGAAACTTCCCCCTAACCCCACCCTGCTCCTTTAGATCTAATCCACTGTCTGAGACCAGGAATAGGTCCAGTCGCACCTAAATTCTGTGAGAGTTTAAAAAGCAAAGGAGGCTGTTCTAAACCTCATGACTCAGTGGAGGGGTCTTTCTTATTCTTTACCCCAGTTTCTATATCTCACTCTTTTAGACATAAACCGTTGACCAAGTCTGAGACTGTAATTGGATTCAGCCTCATCTAAATTCTGTGAGAGTTCAGAAAGCAAGAGGGTCTACTCTAAACCTTGTTACTCAACAGAAGGATCTCCTTTACCCTCTTATACCTTCTATATTTATAAACTGTTTCTGTCTCTATTTTAATTTAATATGAATTTGATTTACCTCTGAGCATTTACTCCACATTGTAAGTAATAAAGTGAATCTTGCCATCGAATCTTGTGTAGTCGCATTTCCACATATTAGTATTAAACCTATTTCACTTAAATTCTTTGGTGTTAATTCTTTCAGTGACCTGATCCAACTACTCCTTTCATGACACTTATTTACAGTAACCTAAATTTTCCTCTTTCCTCTCACTTCACTGTCTTTTTTTATTTCTTTCTTTATAGATTCAGGCTGATTTTCTATATTCTTGCTTAGGAAGGTTGTGTGCATATGTGTGTATGTGCATAGCATACCTCTAGGCCTCTGATGTTAATCCTGAGAGTACTAATTATACAAAATTCTTATCTGACAAACACACACTGAGAACATTTGTCTTTTGGATTAGCAGTGTTTTAATACCGATAAACAGAAACTCTTCCAAAAGTCATTTACTTCCATATTTTAATTACATTTTACTGTATTGTTTGTCAGTTATGCTAGAAGGATCCTTTCTGAGGCATGAAAATAGTTTAGGAAGCAAGCTAACACTGACAGTTTTTAAGGGTGTGCAGAAGAAGATGGCCTAAAAGTTGTTGGTTTGTTTGTTGGGGTTTTTTTAATCTTTCAACATGTCATTATCAATGATTAGGGGACAGCAAAGTGTTTAGGCCTAGATTCAGTGACTTAAGATTTTGAATGACTTTGTGAATGTGGATTTTTATGGATGCACATGTTGTTGCTGCCACGAGATTTCTCAGTATAGGGAAAAATTAAAGAGCTGACAAAGACAAGAACTTTTAGTATCACTAAAACTATTCATTTATTTAAATCTCTTGCTTATTTACAGGTTTATTCTTTATGTGACATCAGGCTTGCAATTTATTTCTGACATCACAAGTGTTCACATGCTAACAAACCTTTCTAAATACAAAACAAAGTTCTTGATTCTAACTTTGCAGCATAAATAAAGGAGGGGAAGAAGGGCTATGAGAACCATGAGTGCATTTTTTGCAGGGAATATGAGGGGCAAGGGAAACAAAAAGAGAGAATATATACTACATATATTACAGGTACATATTTAAGTAGATTGTGTAATCTGAAAAGGTACTTGAAATAGGAATTTGCTGTGCTGACTTTACTAACCAATAGTTCAAAGGCCTTTGTTGAAATGGCTGTTTCAGAATGTTAAGCTCCTGAAGACAAGTTAAAGAAAAAAAAATAAAGGAAAAAAAAAAAAAGATGATGGTAAATGTTGTATAGAGAAGTAGATTGGGAAGAATGCATTGTGGTATAAAAAAATCAACCAATTGGAAGCCTGAAAGATGAAGTTTGATGTCACTGGTTATATATATCTCTATTCAGTTTTCTCTCAAAATAAGTTAGGGTAAAAATACCACATCTACAATTTGTTTAAATAATGTTTTCCATGCAACGGCTACATGCTGTTAGAGAATGTATTTTATTTCTTCTCTTGTTTTTCTACTATAAATGTCAATAGACCCAACCAAGGTGTTTTGGAGACTTAACATCATCACTACGTATTCTCTACACTTCAAGGAGAAAACACTGCTTTTCCTTGGTGGTTCTTGTTTTGGTTCATTTTTTCTTGGTTTTAGTCACCTTTATTAACATTGTGTCCTTTTAATCTCAGTTTTGGGATCCAGCTAAGCATAAAAATGTAAGTGGAATGTACTCATTCTCTCTCTGTGGCTTAAATGTTTAATTAAAGCTAATGGAATCCATTTATATCAGGTCCTGGTTCAAAGTCTTTACAATGTATTTCATATTATTTTTATTCTGTTAGACACTCAAATTACTTATTACTGCAGCTGCACAATGATAAAACTCTTTCATTAAGCTATACATAATGACTTTGAGATATTTTTACTTCAAAAGGTACTGCAAATTCAGAGGCCATTTCCACTTTTTTCAAATATTCACACATTTTTTAAGCAATTTGTTTTGTACTTATAATACCTTTAAAAGGCATCAGTTTTTACTATTTGAATTTGCTAGCTTTTTTTGTTGTTGTTATTGTGGGTTTTTTTTCAATCCAAAATCTGTAAAAATTGTACCAGGATCTATGACCCACAAATGTTTATAATTCATAAAAATCTGGTATCAGTAAATTATTATCAGTTATTGTCAAGGGAAGACAAAGTTTAAAGATAGAGGTAATTTCTGTATTAAACCAGAAAATACACCAGGAAAAATTAAATACCTCTTTGGTCACAGAAAACTTTCTGCAAAGGTGGAAAGTAGACATTTGGAGGAAGATTTTTTGTTTTAATGTTTACTATAGAAAAGAACATACTTAGCCACAAATCTTACCTTGCAAAACTTTATAAAGACCATGCCTTGAGAGGTAAAAATGAATATATGGTGGGGTCTATGCTCAGGTATAGGTAACAATGTCAGCAAAAATCCAGCAATGTGTGCTTTTGAATGCATGCTTGGCAGGGATACTATATGGATGGCTTCACTCAGATTGCTAATATTTCTTTTGTTGCTATATCCTTTCTGCTATCCCGAATAAGCCAGCATAACAGTGTCAACACATGCCATTTTCTTACTTTCATTTTGTTCTGTAGAAAGCCAAGACTACCTTCTAGGTAGCCACAACTATAAAAGTAATTTGTCTTTCCATCTTCCAGGTCTGTGTTTAAGACTAAGAGCTCAGGACGGTCTTAGCCTAGAGCATAGTGGCATCTGGTACCCTGGCACCTGAGAATAGCATCACGTACCTTTTCAGATGCTTCATGAAACAGAATAAGGTCTTAAAAAAAAAAGATTAGTCAGGATGAGTTTGGTACAATGCTCTGGGTGATGCTGTTTGTGTTGAGAAAGGAATGTACTCTGAATAATTAGAAGACTCAAAGTGGGCACCTGAAGGAGATCAGGAGACCATCAAGTCAGGAAATCATTGAACAAAGAAAACTGAAAGGTCTACTCCACCTAGATCCAACCTATTGTGAATGGAATGATTAGGTGTCAAAATCAAATGAGTATGTATGTAAAGATGTTGTGTAACCTCTCATGGAAACTGTATAAAATACCTAACTTTTCGCTCAAAACTTGGGAGCTAGTTTGTCCGGTGTGAAGCGGCTAGCTCCCCAACGTTACACAAAATAAATAGCTTTGCTGCTTAAAGACAAAATTCGTCTCTAAGCAGTTACTCTGTGTCGTTTTGGCATCATTCAAAGCCCACCTCTGAAGTGGCAGCAATAAGCCAGGCACACCTTGCAAGTGTACCATAAACGGACTTAAACTGGTCAGCTATGTTTCAGTGCCTGAATTACGCAGGGACTGACTTTCAGCTCCATAATCAGATAGCTATATTTAAGTGTATACAACATATGAGTCTAACAAAGAACCAGGCATCTAGAGGGTTAGAACTGGGACATATGTGTTTTTCTGGACCTGCTTGATTGTACAACTGAAGTTTCCATAAGATGGCTTGTGGGGCTTAAGTACATCAATTTTTATTTTTTTTTTTTCATGGACAATGAGTCAGAAGGCATCTTCCTCTGGTTCTGCACTGGTTTGGTCTGGGATAGAGTTATTTTTCTTCATAGTAACTAATATGGGGCTGTGTTTTGGATTTGTGCTGAAAATAGCGTAGATAACACAGGGATGTTTTCGTTATCGCTGAGCAGTGCTTACACTAAGTCAAGAAGTTTTCTGTTCCTCACCAGCGAGCAGGCTGGGGGGGCACAAGAAGCTGGGAGGAGGCACAGCTGGGACAGCTGACCCTATCTGACCAAAGGGATATTCCAGACCGTATGACATCATGCTCAACAACGTAAACCTGGAGGAAGAAGAAGGAAGGAGAGGACATTTGGAGCAATGGTGTTTGCCTTCCCAAGTAACTGTTAGTTGCATGTGATGGAGCCCTGCTTTTCTGGAGAGGGCTGAACACCTGCCTGCTGATGGGAAGAGATGAATTAATTCCTTGTTTTGCTTTGCTTGTGTACATAGCTTTTCTTTTGTTATTAAACTTTCTTTCTCTCAACCTATGAGTTTTCTCACTTTTACCTTTCTGATTCCCTTCCCCCTCCCAGTGTGAGGGAGTGAACAAGCAGCTGCATGGGGCTTAGTTGCTGACTGGGGTTAAAACATGACAGCTTCTGAGCAAGAAGGGCCTGGCAAGAGATAGATTACAATTTAGCACTACATACTGTATCATGAATAAAACAGAATGGATTTTGAAGGACAGTTATTCTCGGGGGGGGGGGGGGGGGGGGGGAACCACATAACAAAAACCAACCAACTAACCCCCACCCCCACCCACGCCCCTGCCCCCAGGAAACTACCCTTCTGGACTATCTCAAAGGTCCTCCTAGTTCTATATCTATCTCTGACAGTAGCCAACAGCAAAAGAAGCATACATCATGTCCTAGAATATATTCCTAGTCTCCATCAATTTTTAGTTTATTTTAATGTGGGATTTTCTGAGTCAGAATTGGTTTCTAGGTTTAGAACCCTGAGTTCATTTTTTGCCTATTAAATTATCTGATCAGTTAAAAATCTCAACAGAAAATTTCAGCAGACATAGCATTTTTTAAGAAAAAAATTCATAGTTTTCCATAGTTTTGCTACTTCTTTTCGTGGTGAATTGTACACTCAAATGTTCTTTCACATTATTGAGACTAGAGTATGTTTTATTGAAATGGTTCCACCGTGTAAGAAAAAATAAAAGAAAAAAATCAAAACCCAGGAAAAATTATCTTTCCCTTCTCCTATTCCTAGAATAAAGCCCCCAAAGGGGAATTATTAGATCTTCACTTAATCTTTCATTAAAGTGTTTTCCAATTGAGGACATATTTTCAAAAATACTAATATAATTTGGACAGATGTGTCTGTTATGTTTAGTCTTTTCCCTGGTGTTTCCACAGATGGTCTTATTTCATCCCTTGACACCTTGTATTTGATATTTAACATAAACCGTTGCTTTTACTTCTTTTTATAATTCATCATTTTATTTGTCATTCATTCTAAGCTGTTTCTGAGAAGTGAGGCGTTTAGTAAAGATTTGATCAGTAGTTCAGTGTATGATGTATTTCTTAAATCAAACAGTATTATGCAGACCTCAGCCTTCCTCCCTCACCGCTTCCCCTTTATCTTTTTACATGTATGTTGGAACCTGCTTCTGTATCTCCTTTTTATGCAGTGCATTATATCATTTTTTACATATATCCCATGTATAATGTATTTGCATTGTATAATAAAACAAAGCTTTGCAAAAACATTTAGGATACGGAAAATATTAGTAACTTCTTCTGTTTAAAATGGATTAGTCATGTACACAATTTTTTCTGACTTGTGAAATACAAAGTAGAATATTTTAGCTCACTTCAGACCACGAAGCAAAGTATTTAACCAGAAAAGTAGACAGAAAAGCAGTGAGAGATCACTTTGCATCTATTGATCTCTTTGTTTATATATGATGTTGCAACTAAACTATTAGATGTGAGAAATTATTTACATAAGTAGGGTCTCCTGCCTTTGATTTTGACTGGGACAAAACTGGAAACTTTCTGTCAGGGACCAGAGTTTACCCCTCTTGTCCTATCCAGGTGTTGAGCTGCTGGTACCCCAGGCCAGTGCTGGCAGGGTGCAGGTGGGTGACCTTGGATTGGGCTGCTGGGAAGATGCAGGGTGAGAAAAGACCAGGAGAAGGGTGGCCTAATTCCAGCTTGTTTGGTTGTTGCTTTTAACTTTGGGTGCTTGCCCTGGGTCCTGGTCGGAGGCAAGATTACAGCCATGCCTCTGCCCAGCCACATGCCTTGTTGATGCTGGTCCTGGCTGACCGACACTACTTCCCATTTGTCCTTTGGTCTGCCTGTTTGCTGAGGACTTGCCTGGCAATCACCAGGCTTCTGACTGACTCTAGTTCCTGTCCCTGTCCCATCCCTGCTCTCCTGTTGGTTACTATGGGACTGAGCCTCTTGGTGAGTCACTGCCTTGATGGGCTCCCTTACCCTCAGCTCTGAACCTCACTAATCATTGAAAATTTATTTCAAAACTTGTAATATGACTTTTCATTTATGTAATTAATATATATATACACATATCTAGTAACTGTGATACTTAAGTAGTTTGAACAGATTTAACAATGTCTTAGGATAATTATACTGTACAATGGAGATGGACTAGATAGATATCCTTACACTGTATTGCCCGCTTCAAAAAAATAGAAAAAATAAAATTAAAAAATAAAAAAAGAAGCTTTCTGGTTATGAACTTAATATAAACAGAATCTTGTTTCTGTTGTTACCTTCTTACCGTCTGTTGTTTCTGTGTTACCTTCTTCTCAAAAAACTGATTTGGGTATATACATAACAGTGCCTGGTTGGTTTTGCTGCATTCAGTTTGTGGGGCTAGAGTCCTTCAGCCTGAACAAATGATGGGTCAGGGAAAACAATTGAACTCTGACAGGTGTAGTGCAAAGAGGAAAGGCCCAGGGTTGATTTTTGATTCCAGGATCATAAGTCCACAGTTTCCACAGTGTGTGGTTTTGGCAATGAAGCTTAATTTCATTTCCAGCTCTATGTGTGTGCTATGCACATAATAGACAATGTGAAATAGATGTCTTTATAGCTATGATAGATTGCTTTCATAGCAAATGGGATCCTGTACACTCATACTGAGCAAACTACTGGGGGACCTCACAAAAAATGAGCTTTCCTTTTAAGGAAGGAGGAAATTTCAAGCAGACCAGTCTCACATGGTGCCCCAGAGCATGACTCACACTTGGTCCCACAATTTTAAGCACACCCTAAGTCCAGGTATAGTGCATAATTCATAACAACAGGCATAGACAAAACACAAATTTATTTCTACACAAAATCTCTACCATGCACTAAGGTAGATGCAGCCCCCACACAAAATGCACTAACCCCTATAAATTAGACATAGTCTTTTACATACAGCGAGCATAAAGGGAAAGTAGAGCTAGTAAAACTGAAATATTCTAATGAATACATAATTTCCTTTTAAGAATTGAGGAAAATTTTATGATGTAAATTATGTAAAGACCTTTCTATAAGAGACATATTTCATGAAAATATGCATCATATGAGTTTGAAGCCAACATTATACATCAGTGATTTTAACATAATTTTTGTACAAACAAGCACTGCTAAGTTTCTCATGCACAACTGTCTTCTATCATTTGTACATCTAATGAAATTGTTTGGGGATATATTTGTCTTCAGATTTCAAAGGCTTTAAAAATGAGATAGACACATTTAACCTTGAGTCTGATAGGCTGCTTCAGCAAAAATTATGTTCTTTTGCATTTCAAAAGAAGGGAATTTGAAGGGATTTTTAAATAAAATTTATCCTTAACTGTTATACCATGAAAATGCTAGCTTCCTTTAAAATACTGCTTGTTACATTGAAGTCGTCACACAAATTTCAGCACTAATGAAAATAGCAGGCTGAAAAGTGCTTCAAAAGCTCTTAATTCAGTTTTGAATCTAAGGCAGATATTAAAATTTAATAGAGTACTTTCAAAAACCAGTTACCTAGTACATTATTCCAAGGTGTCATCAATAATACTTTAAGAAAATTATCACATTCTCCTTTCTCTAGCTTCTGAAATATGAAAAACTTTTCATTTCTAATGAAGTAAAAGCTACTTGTTTCCTTACTCATCCTGTTGTCCATTTGTTCCATCTCTCATCCAGAAGACAATATTGGAAAAATCTGCTGTGGATTGGATGGATGTGGACTGAGGTGTCACCCACCTCATATATTCAATACCTTTCAGTGAAAACAATTGCTTAGAAAACAGATACCTTAAGTCCTCCTCAGACTGGAGAGATTTGAAACAGTATCTCAAATTCTAGCCTGTAAAGTGTCCTGAGAAACTGAGGTTTATTTTGAAAATTAATTATTTAAAAACAAGTTTGTGTTTTGGGATGGGTTTTGTTTACTTGGTTTTTTTGTCTGTCCTCCCTTTTATATTTTTTGATTCAGATTAGCTTCAGATACTGGTTTTATGGTGTCGGGCAAATAGTTTTCAAACTGAGAAAAATCCTGAACACAACCTCTAATTCCCTTGCAATTTGGTATAAGGAGTAAGGTTATTATTAACAGAGAATTCCACTACTGTGTTTTCCACGGATATTTCTAATTTCACTCAATATTTTTGTTATGCGTAATCACCTTAGTATAGCATGAGTGTGCCCACAAGCTTGGTCTTCAATGCTTATTTCAATAAATAAATTTCAGTCTTACAAAAGCAATGTTTAACCCTGTTGTCGTTTAACCCCAGCCAGCAACCAAGCACCACACAGCCACTTGCTCACTTCCCCTCACCCAGAGGAATAGAAGAAAGAATTGTAAAGTGTAGAAGAATTCTAAAGGAATGAAGGCAGGTTAATTAACACTGATAATATACAGCTGTGGGCTGGCTTCAGGGGTGGTGGGGTGGTTGATGCGGATAATGTGCAGCTGTGGCTGGTTCCTGCTAAGTAGTTAAATAGCTTTAAGACAGGGGTCCTCAAACCTTTTAAACAGGGGGCTGGTGCATGGATGAAGTGGCAGGCAGTCATCTGTGGCTGCTTGGTTCCCCTGAACCCCTGGCGGTGGGGGTGGGAGGGTTCTGCCAATACTGTGGGCTGGATTGAGTACCCTGGGGGGCTGTATCCGGCCTGCAGGCCATAGTTTGAGGACCCCTGCTCTAAGGACTGGATGAAGAGGGATCCAGAATAAGCAAAGGGAAGAGAGAGAGTGCCCTGGATGTAGGAGACGCCCTGGGAGAAGAAGGGAGCTGGATGAGGAGAGGCTGGCTGGAAGAGGAGCCAGAGAAGGAAAACCCCAGTGCAGCAGAGGCAAGAAGCAGGGTGGGCTGGCCTGAAGAGGATGAAGAAACAGCATAGACAGTAGATGAACTGTTGAAACCTTGTGGGGGATTGGTGACTGTGCCAGGGTAAGGTGCAGGGACTACTTATTGAAGTTAACCTGGTATGTGATGGTAAAAGTCTTGCAGCTGGCTAGTTTGAGAGTGCTGTGACAGTAAAGGAATGTAAAACTGAGGGGTTGAGATCAGAACCATTTTATAGGTAAAGCAAAAGCCACGCATGCAAGCAAAGCAGAACAAGGAATTTGTTCACTGCTTCCCGCTGGCAGGCAGATGTTCAGCCCTGCTTTCCTGGGGATGGGTGTGCTGGAGCCCATGTAATGGTTACTTGAGAAGACAAATGCCATAATGCCAGATGTCCCCATCTTCATTCTTCTTCCCTTAGTTGATATACTCAGCATGATATCCCATGGTATGGAATATCCCTTTGGCTAGTTGGGGTCAGCTGTCCTGGCTGTGTCCCCTCCCCGTTCCCCGTGCCCCTCCAGCCCTGTTGCTGGCAGGGTGAGAAACTGGAAAGTCCTTGACTGAGTATAAACATCGCCCAGTAACAACTAAGACCATCAGTGTGCTATCAATGCTATTCTTACACCAAATCCAAAACAGAGCAGTGCATCAGCTAAGAAGAAAATTAACTCTATCCCGGCTGAAACCAGGACAAACTCAAATGTAAGTAATGGTACACTCTGGGTTAAAGCCAGAAAGGTATTTTGGGTGATGACTGGGGCTGCCATATTCCAGCTGTCTTTAAAATAGGATGCATTTTGTCAGTCTGGCCTTAGATTTCATAAATTAGTTCTCATACATTTTGACATATGTCTTAACATTATTTTAAACAATTCTAATAACTGCTTTGAAGATTTTCAAGTATTAATCAGGTGAGATAGATACCGATGATTGCTTTATTAATACAAAAAGATGAGATTCTATACAAAGATTTCTGCAAACAGTCTGCAAGATATTAATTTCTTTGGTTTTTCAAAAGTGTTTATCTGTTGCATTTCATCAGTTAAATTTTCCTCCTTCAGAAATGGCTTTTTAAAGAAAATTGAGAAACAGGGTTTTATGAGAAACAATTGCTAAGTATGAGGACTGAGTTCGGTAACTTGATAAGCCCATTTAAACAATTTTCTTATTGCTTCGTTTGAAAGTACATTAGAAAGTAATGTAAAAGGAAAAACTAAAATGTCAGCTTCACTTTGATACTGATCTTCACAGCCCTTTTTCATTTAAGACACTATTTTAAATTCTACCTTACATGAAAATGGCAATCTGTTATTACAGTCTTTCAAGGCACTCACTTTGCACAAATCATTTCAGTACTCTGAGAGATAAGCTTGCATCCTTAATAAACCAGAGTTGCAGCAAGCTGTTTCACAATAATGAGAACTGCACTGAACAAATTATTTCTATATTTCAATGTGCCTTAATTGACTTTTCCCCATCTGACTTTCTTCACATCAGGAGCCTGGGCAGCACTGAATAGGCTCAAGCTGAGGAGAAAGAAAATGCCAAGAAATTCAGAATACACTGTGCTCACAAAATTTTCACAAGACTTGCTTTTAGCAAAAGAAAGAGAAGAGCCATAGTACTGCAGAATGATTTGATAGCTGTCACAGATTCAGTATTCTTTTATTAGGAACAGATGCAGACTAAAGCAGGGCTCATTGATGTTGGAAAAGAAAAACTGAAAACCAACAGAACATCTTAAAAAGATCAAAGCTTGCAGTTATGACAGCAGGCTTTTAATTTTTTTTCTACCAGATGCTTCTAAAACAAATAGAGTAATTGGTTTAAATGAATTGTTTTCTGAAGTGATACTCAAAATAATAATCTTTCTTAAGCTCATTGTGGTCCATATATGATCAGGTTAATCTTATTACATGACTTAGTCTTTTATTATTTCTTATAATTTGTGTCTAATAATGTTGGGGAGTGTGTGTGTATTTGCTCTGCATATTTGTCATCTACTTTCCATGCCTCAGTGTTTTGATCCTATCCTGCCTTTTAGACTCTCATGTATTACATCATCCTTTGCTTGAGTTTTTTGCTTTTGCTCTCATTTCAGGCTCTGACAGCGAAATTAATGCTCTCCAAACTTGGGAACAAAAACAAAATGAGAAACTTAAGACTATGCACTTTTCCAATGTATGTGATATCTTCCTTTCTCTATAATTAATTTGGGTATCATAGTTATGTGGAGATTTTCTCCCTTCTGTTTGACCCCAGTCGATTAGATACTTTCAGAGTCTGGTAAATGCCTATATTAGGTACTTTCAGAATCTGGTGAAATTAATCATAACTGCAGAAAAAGTTAGTGAAGTAATTCTCTTCAGAGGTATGCTACAGGAAAAGACACTTATCTTTCCACAGAAATCAGTTTCTAAATATCCATGGATACCTATTTTAAGAAGCTTTTCTGGGAAATCTGTTGAAATTCAGATGGCTCCATGCCTAAAACACAACCATCAACTTCCATCTGAATATGGATTATTTTGAATAGATGAAGAAAGAGGAAGAGGGGTGTCCAGAGTTATGGCTTCTGTTTTCCCAAGTAACATTTGTGCGTGATGAAGCCTTGCTATATTTTATATATTATCTCATATATTACATACCACATCTCATGTATGTCAGTGAGTACTCTTTACTATGAGTAAATTGGGTAAAAGGAGCTGCACAGAGGTATAAGTAAAGAGTTCACAAAATTTGGCCTATTATACAAACCATATTGGTCATTGCTTTCAGTTGCACAGAGAAGTTTTATACTGAAGTAAACTGCTCAGTAAGACTCAATAATGAAACTATTCCACTGGTTTCCTCTGGGCTACCCCTGACGTAAGGTATGATCCTCACATGAATTCTGGGATGAAAACATGGCTTTCAGTTTTTGAAACAACAATAGTTTAGAGTTGATCTTACCTAAGCAGCACACCTCAAAGCACAAGCAACTCCCTGGTTACAATGAATACCATAGATCTGCCTTCTTGTTTCCCATGGCAACTACATCTACTCAAGAAATCATCTGGCATTTTTATAAGACAAAAAATATGATCTATATAATAATAAAATGTTGGTATATTGTATATTAGCAGCATAGTTTTATGGACTACTCCAAATTCCTTGTGAATATATATTGCTTATATCTTCAAGGTACAAGGATAGATAAATAAACGTGTTTAGTGGGAAATGTGAGTGTGGATTTTCTCTATACATCCTAATGAATCAAGAAGGCTGCAAGGAGCTATCTTGTAGAATAGAAACTCAAAATATTTTAAAAGCACAAAGCATTTGGTTGTAGTTTTCTTTTAACAGTGCAGAATTAAGCTGTTTATTTCCATTTATTTTCCAAAAAAATCCTTTACAAAGCAGTACAATATAAAATAAAATTTTCCTAGTGGAAGAACAGTAGACATAATTCTTAACAGTGAAGGAAAGCAAGATATTGCCTTAACAGATGGTTTCTTCAGTGTACAGAATTCATAAATTTATGCATCCTGACTTCACATACTCCTTATGAGAAACTCACATTTTGTCTTCTCTCAAACTTGGGTGATTTCCGGAATTGAAGTTAATGAAAGGGAAATACTATTCAAAAATAACTGAGCAAAGGAATAGGTATGGATGAAACTTCTGTTTATCATTTCATAGGGACAGAATATATAAGAAAACACTCAGATTCATGAAGGGGGGGATAAAATTGAAAAGTTATATCCTCCAGCCAGCTTTCACAAATATATCAGCGTTTTGTGCCTGGAAATGAAATAAACAAATAACATGTTCTACAATAATAAGACAGCTCTCTTTACCGCTGTAAAGAACACATAATGCTCTTCTCCTGAGCTGCTTAAATTGTAATTTTTCAAAAAGTGACCCAACCTCCCTGTCTCAGTAGTTTAATTAGGAGCTATATAAGTCAGTGTATGACATCATCTTACTGTTTGGTCATATACAGAATATCTTCAGGATTGGTTTAGATTTACATTGATATGAGTAACTATAATCCAATATGACTTCACATAGACCCATTTTCATCAAATATTTGAGGGAAATATTTGAATTAAAGAGTTTATTAAAGGCCAAATTACCATAAATATCTTTCTTCTGTGTAACCAAGCACTTATGATTTCTTGGTGTCTATACTTGTTTCAATAATACCTAAAATCTCAGATTGCTGGAAAATATGAAGTTTTGTTGGTTAGCATCTTTTTTTTTTTTTAAGGTCTGAAGAGATTGGCTCAGTAATGGTTACAGCTATTATTACAAAATGCATGTATTAGCTTTCATTAGATACTTAAAACATAGAAAGATAAGTCTGCCAGCAAGGCATCAAACTATTATAATTGTATAAAAATATACAAGTACCTTAAACTTTCTTTAGTTTTAATTCAATTACATATCAATTTGACTCTGAGTTAGGCCCTGCTATGCAAGAAACAAATTATAAACTTTAAGGCACAAAAGTGTTAGATTTTATAATTTTACAAATGTCTCAGTAGGATCCAGCTACAGGATTTCATGAGATAAGTGATGGATACTTTGAAAGTTCTAGCTTCAAAAACAATTGAATCTGATTAGTAACAGTCTCTATTTCAAATGTTTGTGGTCCTTTTTTGGAAGCACAGTACATACAGCTCATCAGAAAAAAAAATACTCATTATATCATCATTTGATAGAAGAATGATTTCTGTTAGGCATGGGACATTAGTCTTGTGCTGATGCCTGGTCAAAAAAGGCTTCAGATTGTATGTACATCTAAAAAGGGAAAAATAAAGGGAGGTATGTACCAAATCTGAGTTAAAAAAGCAATGAAGATGAGGAGTTATTGACATGTATACTAAAGTACTTCAGGGTAAAGTACAAGACTAAGTTTTAAGCAATAACTGAAATTACTTGCTCTTCAAGAATGAGAATTATGCACCAGAATATGCTGGGGAGCCAACCAATGAGAAAGAAGTTCTGAAGAAAAGGACCTAGGACTGGGAGTCCTGGCGGACACAGTGTTGAACACGACTGTTGTGGGTTAACATTAGTAGGCAGATAAGCAACACGCAGCTGCTTGCTTACTCCCCCACAGTGGGATGGAGGGAGAAAATCAGAAGGGTAAAAGTGAGAAAACTTATGGGTTGACATAAGGGCAGTTTAGCGGGTTGAGTAAAAGCTGTGTACACAAGCAAAACAAAGCAAGGAATTTATTCACCACTTCCCATCAGCAGGCAGGTGCTCAGCCATCTCCAGAAAAGCAGGGCTCCATCACATGCAACTAACTCTTACTTGGGAAGACAAATGTAATCACTCGGAATGTCCCCTCCTTCCTTCTTCTTCCCCCAACTTTATATTGCTGAGCATGATGTCATATGGTCTGGGACATTCCTTTGGTCAGTTGGGGTCAGGTGTTCCAGCTGTGTGTCCTCCCAGATTCTTGTGCGCCCTCAGCCTACTCACTGACAAGGTATTATGAGAAGCAGAAAAGGCCTTGACTCAGTCTAAGCACTGCTCAGCGATAACTAAAACACCCCTGTGTTGTCAACACTGTTTTGGTCACAAATCCAAAACATAGACCCATACTAGCTACTATGAAGAAGATCAACTGTCCTTGACAAAGCTAGTACTAGAAGCCAGCAATGTATCCTTGTGACAAAGAGGATTAACAGTACATCCTGTTAAAATTCTGCTTCAGTCCCCAAATGGGCTTAGAAATCCTTCAGGATTTCTCACATACAATTTGTAATGACAACTAATGATAAGATAGTGTCCAATTATTAGTATTTTTAAGGACACAATAGCTAATTAATTAAATCACTTGGTCCAAGCAGGAAATTATAAAGTAACCCTTTCCTCAGCCTGCAGAGGTTGTACCCAA
Organism: Falco rusticolus; assembly: GCF_015220075.1. Classification (NCBI taxonomy): domain Eukaryota; kingdom Metazoa; phylum Chordata; class Aves; order Falconiformes; family Falconidae; genus Falco; species Falco rusticolus. Next base: position 48,399,117 of record NC_051188.1, on the reverse strand, counting down.
AAGACAGTCTTGATTATTAGATCATTGGATATAACATAGGAAATGGAAAGGAGGAAGAGAGGGACAGTTGTCTTCCCTTCCTGATAAATCTGGACTTCTACGCAGCAAGATTTGTGTTGGTTGAGGTAGAAATTATTTATGCAAGTCATATGTTCCCAGGAGAAAAAAGATGGAAAGGAAAGAGGATGTTGATGACAAAGTATTGATGAGGATGTTTTCTCTGTAGATGGAATGATTATTTAATTCTAGTCACTCCTACAGAAACTACTCACTCAATCACTTCGTATTTGTGAACAAGAGGTCCCACTAGAGCACTCTTAACTAGTTAAGATATCTTCAGGGAGCCAGGAAAGTGCTTAAAATAATTCAAGAGTAAGAATTTTGTACAAAAGCAGTCTGGAAAATCTGCCACACTGTTGCTGTGATATGCAGACTGCACATAAGATAAGAAAATGCTTGTGATTAATTATAACTAGGTAGAGGAATCAAGACTAAAGTAGAACTTTGTGTCTTAAAAGGTAGAGACTGAGTTGGAAGTATGAACTTGGTAATTGCTGGGCAGCGTTGGAATGCACATACACAGCATTGTATAAGCAACACTGTGTAAGGCTGTTTGTCTTAGAAACAACACTGGAAACTCCAGATTTGGGCACATGTGTAGCAGAATTGAGACCAATGAGGAAGAAGCATTTAGGGACAGAGATAGATAGGCCCCAAAGTAGAAAAAAATTGAGAAAGAAGGTGTAAAGTCAGGTAAAGAGCAAAGGAGGATGTGATCTTCCAGTGGGAGGTGTGAGGGTGACTATGGCCAGTAATGAAGTTGACCTGCAGATGCAAACCCAATGAGATGCTGGGGAAGTCCCCTTCAATAGCTTACTAGACTTTCTATCAGATTTATACAGAAGACTTGGTCTCAGAGGGTGCAGTAAAGAGGAGTTTGCTTCCATCCTGGTACTAAGTGGTTTTGGGAAGGAAGGGTTATAGAATTGTAGTTTTCTAGTACCTTCTGCCCCATTCAATCACTCAGTTTCTTACATATTTTTTTCATTTTGAACTTAGAAATATTTTCAGTGTGGCGTATCAAGCTCTCTAGGAGACAAATTTATTCCTTCAATAAATGACATAACAGGTTGGTGGTTAGCATGTTGTCTTGGAACATGGACGACAACAGTTCAAATATCTTCAGATGGAAGGACCCCTAACAAGATGAAATCTAACAAGATAATTGACCCCTTAAGGACAATTTATTTTAGGAAAAAAGAAAAGCCCTGGTCTTTCTTATTTCAGAAACTCCAGTAGCAGAATTCTGAGTAGATTACCTCCCCAAAGTGCATTGAGTATTCCCTCAGTGAGACAAAATTCTTCTTTGTCCACAGAATGCACTTTGTACCAAAGCTGTCTATATCAGATTCAACAGCTCTCTGATAAACAAGGTTGCAGTCACTTCGGACTCAGCACCACATGTCACATTCTGTTTGACTTTAAAGCTTTTGGGAAATCTCAGTTTCTGTAGTGAATCTGGGCATGAAAGCACTGAAACTGTGTGTTAGAAAGTCAAAATCAAATTATGATATATAAATCTTTATTTGTCAGTGCTAACTTCATTTCTAAGCAGAGTATGGGGAACATTGGGGTGACTCATCCCATTTAAATGCCAATGTTAAATAGGCAGAAAGTCAAGCTGAATTCCATATCATTTTAGACAAACTTGAGAACTGACATGTGAGGAGGCTGCTTTTGCAGTCTTTAAGGAAGGGGAGTCAGAAGTAAAATGTTTTCTAGATCAATTGCTATTATTTATAAAATAACTCCATTTCCAGTATTCACATTCAGGAATATGTTAGCCATAGATATATCCCCTAGGGGTGAAATCTTGATCCAGCTGTATAAAAAAGCAGAAAAGTTTTCCTAGATATCTCCCAAGATAAGGTGCAAGCAAGTGCAACTGAGGGAAGGGTGTCGTACATCATTTGATACTGACTGTGCATTACATGGGGTGAAATATTATCTTTAACTTTCTCACTAGTAATCTGCCTGAGCCATTTTCTAATTATGTAAAAACATTCCAGGCTCCTTTTTCTATAAAATAATTTGTCATTTATTGGTTTGATTAATTTCTGCTTTCACAGAATTCCATTACAATCTCTGTAATTTACAGCGCACTTCTCCAAGTGTTACAAGAATAATAATTGCTTGTTTCTCTAAGGATGTTAACATGTCATTCTTCAACATTTTACCTCAAATGGCTAGAACTTTATCCCACCCCATTCATTTTGCCTCATGCAATTTGCTGTAGGTGAATTGAATGTGTGTGTGCATGCGTATGTCAATTTGTGAATTAAAGATTGTTGTGGTTAGGTTGTTTAGAATATTAAAAAATCAGACCAGTTTCAAAATTTAAAACAAAACTTTGCTAGTTTAGCATTAATTAACAACATGGTTCATGTTAATTAGTTTTTACACGTTAGAATTAGTTATTTATACGTGTTCCGAGTGGTCAGTCCTTAGCAATCACAACCTACATTAGCTGTGAGCATCCAAAGTGCTGTGTAGTAAATACTGTTGACTATGGTCTGTGATAGTCTTTATTGTTGAGGTTGAGGGGATCAGACTTGAGAGATCTTCAGCAAGAAGAGCTCAGACCAAAGAGGGTTTGTCCCCTCTCTTCCCTCCAGTTTTGGGACCTTACTCTTTTTCGAGACATCTCAATTTTCAAACAGCTCCCACCCCTTAATCTCTGTCAGAGACAACACAGAACAAACTTAAGAGGGAAATTGCAGGCAGGTACCCTATCCTGTAGTGTAGCTGGTGGTGGTGGTGGTGGTTTTTTTGGGGTGTGTGTGGTGTGGTGTGGTTTGGTTTGGTTGCTTTATTTTCTCCTTGCTTAGCACCTGCTTCTTTCCTTGAAGAAAACATAGCCTTTCCCTAGCTTTCAAGTTTGTGCTTCCATAACCAGTTCCTATAATAAGTTCATCACAAGGGACCAGGGTGGTGACCTCGCATAGCCAGCATAATGCACAGCTAGTACAAGTCCCAGAGGCAACACTCTTTTCAGTGAACCATCAGGTACAGAAGTCTTTGCACACTTACATCTTATCACTGTGCTTATGTTAGGGTTCATAATAGCCACTTATTGATATCTGCTTGGTGTGCTACTATATTCATGGATGCAACAGAACTCTGGTTTAACTATATAATATATTATGGATACAATATTTCTCTTGTTCAAATAGTTAAAAAGTAGTAAGTTTTACTTCAAAATGGATTTTAAATTTAGTGATTTTGCAAAGGTTTTAAAATCAGAATCCAATGAAGAGCACTTTGGGGCTGTAATGTGTGTAACCTCTGTGTTAAATAAATATGCTTGAGTTAAATGTTTCAATACACCAGTACTATACCTGTGAGCAGTTTTAAAGTAGCTGGCCTGCAGAATTGAGGTTCATTAAAATATCACATAACACAGTTCTTCCATGTTTAGTTTCTATTCATTAATATGAGCCTTTTTTACTTTGTAACATGCATCAGATTTACTTATTTTAATAATTCAGTTTATTTTCATACCTGTGTTTACTAGAATTCGCATATAAAATGCTGATGATAACTGAATTTCTTTTATGATGCATTTACTCAGGAAATGGCTTTAAGAAGTTTATCACATTACATTGATAAATGACAGAAACTCCTATTGTCTTCTGACTATTCATTGCTAAAAAATCTTGTCAATAAAATTACACTGCTGACATCAGCTAATATAATATCCCCAAAAGTATACCTTTCATTTAGATTGCATTATACGTGCTTTCACATGAAGCACAACTTCACCACCATTGAAATAAATATTTTAGCCATTGGCTTCAAGACAGTAACAACAAATGACAAGGTACTAATTTAAATCAAAATCTGACCAAATCCGTTTGTTGGGTTTTTTTTTTTTCTGAGTCCAAAGTTATTGTTGTCTCTGGCAGATACCCACATTATTTAGTAACCAGGTTTAAAATTACACATTGGGCATTAGATGTATATGCAAACTGAGGTTTATAGTAAGGAAAGTAGAACTAGAACATATGTAAAGATGTGACCAGAATTATGAAATCATTAATGATTTCTCTCATCATTAAAGACAAATACAACAGACAAAATATGCTATGAAATGGCAATGGAAATTGCTGGGAAAATAGTGCAGCTCAAAATTAAAGAATCTGAGAAGTCAACTAAAAATCTCCTAATTTTAGTAATGCATCAACAAACTCTAAATTAATTATAACCACTAAGAATAAGGTGTGGGTTTTCTCTGTATAGGAAGATCTCACAATGTTCCTTCTTTTGTAGGTAAAACCTACAATCTTTGTGAGGGTTATGTTTGAATGTAGCTTTGATTTTGATGGATGGAAAAAGAGGAATTTCATTAGCATGAAGCATTTATCACCATGGTGATGTGAATAGCCGTAAAGGTTACCTGGTTAGAAAGGGAAAATTACTGAACAGGAGAAAAAGCCTGCAAGCGTGGGAACTGTGAGCCTGGGAATTAGGCCTGGGGACCAGAAGCATCCTTGAAATGTGCAGCTGCTGTTTTTGGAGTAGAGCTGGGTACCTAGAAACCAGAGACATCCTGAGATACCATTGATATGCATAAAGCCAAGAAACTGTAATGACAACTTACCATCATTTCACCTCAAAAGGTGAAAAATTGCTGGAAAAAAAGGAAAACAGACCAGAAAAATAAAAATTGGGCTGAAAGAACATAAAGCATCATCTCCTCTTCACTGTTACGGGTGAGACTGTATCTTCTGGCTGTTCGAAGTGGTGATGCCCTGAGCCCTCTTATGTCTCTGTGATATAAAAATGACTTAACTTTTATCCAAAATACAGCATCTCTCTCTGAGAACTTCCTGTGCTACATGTACTTTTCCTTTCCTGATATATTGGGTTTCTGTGGCATGGTTTTGTGGGAAAGCAACAGGGGTGGCTTCTCTGAGAAGCTGCTAGAACCTTCCACCACATCCAAAAAAGTCAGTGTCAGCTGGCACCAATATGAACCCACCACTGGCCAAGGCTGAGGTAAACAGCCTTGTTTGTTGAGGTAATGCCTCTGTGATTACTTATTTTAGAAGGGAGAAAAAACAGCTGTGCAATTGCAGCCAAAATAGAGGCGTGAGAATACATGAAACAACTCTGCAGACACTAAGGTCAATGAAAAAAGAGGGGGAGGAGGTGTTCCAGGCACCAGAGCAGAGATTCCCCTGCACCCCATGGTGAAGCCCATGGTGAGGCAGGCTGTGCCCTGCAGCCCATGGAGGTTAGTGGTGGAGCAGATACACACCTGCAGCCTGTGGAGGATCCCACACCATAGCAAGTGGATGAACTCGAAGGAGTTTGTGACCCCATGGGAAGTCTGCACTGGTGCAGGCTCCTGGCATGACCTGTGGCCCCATGGAGAGAGGAGCCCATGTTGGACCAGGCTTTCTGGCAGGACTCATGACCCAGTGGGGGACATACACTGGAGCACTCTGTTCCTGGACTGAACTCCATGGAAGGGACCCATGCTCGAGCAGTTTGTGAGGAACTTACAGCCCATGGAAAGGGCCCATGTTGGGGAAGCTCATGGAGTACTTCTTATGTGGGAGGAACTCCAGGCCAAAGCAGGGGAAGAGTGTAAGGGGACAGGAGAGGCAGAAAAAAATGTGTGATGAACTGACCACAATCCTTATTCCCTGTTTGTTCCTCTATGCCGTGCTGCCAGGGGAGGTAGAGAGATCAGGAGGGAAGTTGAGCCTAGGAAGAAAGGAGGGGTGGGGGTTAAGTGTTTTAAGGTTTGGTTTTATTTCCCATTAACCTACTCTGATTTGATAGGTAGTAAAATGAAATTAATTTCCCAAAGTTGAGGGTTTTTTGCATGTGATAGTAATTGGTGAGTGATCTCCTTGTCCTTACTTTGGCCCATGAGCTTTCCATAATATTTTTCTCTCTCCTGTCCAGATGAGGAGGGGGAGTGAAAGAGCAGCTTGGTGGACACTTGGCAACCACCACACCTGAGAGGCTCAATTCTCTGCAAAATCTATGAACTTTTGGACTCTCAGCAGGCACACTTGGCTAACTCCAAATTTCCTGGTGTGGGTCATCTTTGAAGTGAGACTTTGCCTGTTACTTCATTGGTCCCACTCTGAGCCCGCTTCTGCGGTTGGGTTGGGTTGTTTCTCTACCTGTGGTGTGGCTGGGTCCCCCTCTCGGATTAGTTTGTCATTCCCTTCAGGATGGCTTGACCCCTTCTGAGATCTGTCTCATTTTTTTTATACCACTATTTTATATGTCCATACATATAACCTATCAAAAGTGTATCTGCTGTTAAATCATTGATAAGTTTGCAATAATTTGTGAAGTATATAACTACTTGGTTGTTGCTGTTATTAGGTTTTGCTATATATTGATTGTTGCTATACAATTGATTGAAACTATATTACAGGTGGCTTATAATTTTTAATAGCTTGATATATGTATTCACTGTATTAATCATAGGTACATGTGCTAGGGGTGATTTTTGTGGTATCTTATTAGTGTGGTGATTTTTGTGATATTTGTTGTAATTTGAGTTACATCTTTACATAAATGTTGTATGTAAGATTTCCTTATTTTGATAAGGTTGTCCTCAAATAGTAAAGAAGAAAGCATACCCATATGACATATTTATATAATGGTGAAACTGCATCCATATGGTGAGACTTATCCAGGTAACCTATGGGGGAAAATATCAATCATACTTATTTTGTTCCAGGCAACTCTGTAAAGGTAACTTCTTGTTTTGGTGCAAAGACCAGTAAGCCTAACACTGGATGCATATGTCATGGACATGAAGACACCACCTGTCCTCACTGTCCTGGGTGGGCATCAGTGCTCATGCCCAGCCCAGTCTCTGGTCCTATTTCTTGCTGACCTAAGCCCAGCACTTCCAGGGACTTGTCTCCTGATTGGGCCCATCAGGCCTGTACTGCAGGTCATCTCCAACTTGTCTCCAGCCACTCCTGGCTGGAACCCCTAGCCAAGCTCCATCCCTAGCCTAAAACTCAACAAAACTGTTGGGGACTGTTGATAGACCCTGCTACTGGCTACCAGCCTTGCCTGCTGTGCTGTAAAGGAGAGCTCAGCTGACCTTGGGGTCCCTGCAATGCCCCAGTCCCTGACCCCAAAGATACTGCTGGCCCACTCCCTGCCTTGAGAGTGTATTGAGAACATTATACTCCAGAAGAGCATCATCAGCCTGAAAAGAAGACTGCTGGCCGTTTCAGAAGCCATGGCAGAAGAAAGACTAGGTTGTCCGAGAAAATAAGAACAGTAACTCAGGTGCATGTTTAGGATGTCCTTGACCATCTTGGATGGCTGTAAATGCCTAAGGAAAGGCTAATGAATCACAACTACAAACAAGATAGAAATCAGCTTTACATTTTCACGTGTCTAAAATTGTTGTAAATATGTGTCTGTATGTGAGCTGCATGGCCAAGCTCCCTTTCTAGTTAATTAAAACCTGCAACTTAATATAGTTACCCCAGTATAGGCACCTAATAATGTATGTGTTGATTGAATATAATCTGATTGCCTTCCAGTTGCCACTCCAAAACCATGTAAGTTTCCATTAGTCTAGTGAAGATGCTTTGGTTAGTATATATGTCTCACATGGCACTGAACTCTAACACTTAGACATCTGAAAGAATTTCCAAATCACTATTGAGGGCTACAAAACCCGATCTGAAAAGTTAACACATATGTGATCATCTGAATAGTCTCTTAGACAATACTGATTGATTTTTCTAGAAGCTATATACAGTCACCATAGCTATCTACTACCACTGTGTATGTCTTAGAGTGTCAGAGATATCCACATGGGGATATCTATAAAGGTATGCTCTTTTCTGGAACAGCATTTAGATGCTGTGCAGAATACGTTAGGATTTGTTGGATGGTAAAAGACCTTGATATGCATGTCAACAATCAAATTAACCCCCTGTGACTGGAACAGACACTCAGGTATGATGTTCACATGCAAACTCTAATAGTCATCTGGATCACATGCTATTGGCTAACCTGCAAGACACTATTCAGGTTAACAGTACATAAGGAACTCACTGTCGAAAAAATCAAGATCTTAAAGGGATCTAAGAAGGTTTTATAATTTTCAGTGAGTGTAAGAGCATCTGTGTTTCTATTATGTAAGCTTTAGTCGCTACAAACATCCTCATTTACTTCATAAGCCTTCATTTAACTGAGAGGATTTAGGAGCATGCTTCTCCTGGGAGACAGGAGATCTCATAATAGGCTGCTGAATTTTCTTTTTAAGTAGCTGCAGTTGTTTATTTGGAGAGGCAGAATATTGAATTACTTGAAACACTAATATGATTCAGTAGAGCAGTTGCTATGTTACAGTTATCATTTGGTACTGCTTATTAAGTTACCATAACCAGTTTTACACAATAATACATCCTTCGCCACACTGCAAGTGGTGGAATATGACTGGACTTTTTCAAGGCACATGGACAAAAAAAAAAAAAAAAAAAAACAACTAACAAAAAAACCCCAGAACAGTTATTTACTGTGTAATCTTGCTATATTCTAGTAAAATAGATTTTATGGAAATATTTTTCCTTTTGTTATGATTTCTGTTTTCACTTGGCTGCTTTTAAAAAGAAAGATAATTAATGTAATTATTTTGTTCACTGAGAAGTCCTTACAGAGAATATATGTGAGAAAAAATTCACCCTGCTATTACCTTCCTGCATTGATTTGTCATGCATACTCTACAGTGAAGTACAGATTGTTAGATGTAATGCTCTATAAACATGAAAATCTAAATTATCTCATCAATTTTGCCTCCTTGTCTCGCCTCGCCTCGCCTCGCCTCGCCTCGCCTCTTTCTCTGCATAAGCCAAGGGAAATAAAAATACAATGATATAAGTTTAGTCATGTTCGCAACTATCAGCTTTGATTACAGATGACTAAAACTAAAGGAAGGTAATGAAACATTTGAAGATTTTAAAATATATAGATTATATTTGAATAACATTTAAATAACAGATTTTCAAATGTTTGCATAATAACAAATTTTCCCTGAATTTAGTACAAATTTATTCAGTAATTGACTCTATTTGGATAATAAAATTACCAAACCTAGTCTACGGACATAATGTAAAACCAGTGTTTCACAGAGGCCTATTTAGATGCATTACCCTCTCAGATATGATACAGCAAAAAAATGTATGGTGTCTTCTAAATGGATCTACAAACAAACTGGAATGGTAAGCAGTTTTTTGGCTAAGCCAGTAAGAAAAGGTCATGTTTCTGAAGAATATCAGAAATGAAATTATGATGGTGTCATATTTTTACTGACTGAGCACACTATTTAGAATGCATATTGTGTACATATTTTGTGTTGTTGTCATGCATGCTCTACATATATTCAATGGTACATACTATGTCAAATGCAGTTCTAATTCTCTGGTAACACAATTAAAACCAACTGTAAAACAAGGGGGATAGCAACCATGAATTGTATAAATGGATGATGCATTCCAAGGAGATTTCTACTTTTTGAGAGGAAAGGGTGAGGCTGGAAGAACTACTGAAAGTATAGAAAGAAGTGAATGCTAGCTTAGTTTCTGTTCTAATACTCATTTTATGTAAATACTTCAATCCATATGAAGCTTGAGAGAAACCACTAACTTTATTAGCAAGTTATATCCATAATATGAGTGAAGTTCAGAGACCCTGAGTTTAATTTTGCATACAAAATGAAGTGGCTAGATTAGGAGGGACTGAAAGAGATCACCTCCAGAGCAGGCAGCATCTTCCCCTCAGTGAAAACTCACAGCTAGGAAATTACAGTTTGGAATTGTAAGATATTTGATCCAACTGCTTCTAAAACCTTCTATAATGCTTCCTTTATGGAAGAAATATGTCTTAGAAACTTTTCTAAGTGGATGATTTTTGTATGGTGTTCATTACTGAGGTGTTTTTTTCTCTGAATATCCATAACAGCAAGACTCTGCTAACAAGAAAAAATAGTCTATTTTCAGTCTTTCATGTAAGTGCAAGCAAACTCTAAACAGGTTGTTAGCTTAGTGTTATATCAATAGGCTTTACATGTCTGTTAGAGGTGACATCTATTGAGTCCAAATGACAATAGAAAGTGCTCCTGAGGATTGTGTTCTCTTAATGAAGGAGAGATGACAAGATACCTTTGTGCATACATCCCCAAGGCTGAAATCTGCATGAAGATTTTCTCCTTATTACAAGAGTGAATGAAAGTGTACAGGAAAACTGGGTTATTCGGAAGTTCAAGACTGCGACATCAAATGCAGTCATATAACAAACTGCTGGAATAACCTCAGTCTCTGAATACTTTCTGTACTATGACCCATCAGACAGGTTAGAAACTCATGTTCATTGTCACTTCAATCAGAGTTTCAAAAACTTCACTTATTCCTTATTACAATCACAAAACAATGTGAGCAACAAAAAAGAATGTAAGTTATGATATAATATGAATATCACATTGAAGGAATGGTTAGACCTATGGTGAGCTTAACCTTGAGTTTTATCATTTCTTAATTCTTGATCATATGTTTTATTTCTTTCTCATAATTCCCCTTTCTTTTCTATTCGCATTAAGCCAGAAACTATTTATGAAGAGGATAGTCCTCTGATTTCACAGTGCTTACTCAAATATTTTTTTTCTATAGCTACAGCTTACCAGCATTTTAGTAGTAGTGCGAAATGGTATATTATTGTCAGTATTTGTATTTAATAATAAAATATTACCAGTAGCAGCAAACAGTAATATCGTAATATCAGTGTATATTGGAGGCTGGAAGGGACATCTAGATGTCATCTTGTCCAACCTGTGGCTAAAAGCATGTCAAAACCAGATCAGGCCTGCTGTTGTCCAACTGAACTCTATCATGCCCAAGAACAGAAATTACAGTGTCTCTTGGCAACTCATTTCAGTGTTTCACTATGGTGTCTTCTGGAAATCATAAGAAAAAAGAACTACATACGTATGCTAAAATGAATTTGCATAGTTCTGCCAGTGAAAGAAAATGGTGTGTGTGTGATTTAGAATTTTAGTGAGCTAAATGAAAGGTATGTATCAGTTATTTTTTCTCATTATTACAAACTGAAGACCTCAAGTAGCTATTTCAATCAGAAGTCCTATTACAAAATCAAATACTTAATGGTAATTATGCTATAAATATTACAATATCAAAATATCATTCTATTAGATGAATGGTTACACTGGAATACTTGATTTTTTTCTTTATTATGGTTTTGTCTAGTCATTTGAAAACAATAGCGAATGATTGTTAAATAACTGTTTTGTTGACTGTGCAATATAACCATCTCCTGTTAAAACAAGCATGAAAAATTGGGCATTTTTACAATAAGAAATAAAAAGTAAACAATCTAAACAAGTCAGAATTGCTCACTTAAAAGAAACTTTAATATTGTGCAGTTAGGTTTATTGTATTTCAAGCATTTTTGCAACACATTTTATTAATACATAATTTGAACTATCTTTGCAATTATTTCCACTGAGGCTGCACAAAGGCAAAGGAAGTAAAATAATGATAGAGTCTCTCGTTGATTCAAAGCAGGATATTACCCTGTAATCTCAGTTCATTAATTGTGCTGATAGGGGTGTCCAAAGCACAGAATTATGTCTGTCATTTTCCTATGCCTATCACTTTCCTGTTCTATAAGGCCAAAAAAAGTAAATGGCTATCCTTTCATTATTATTCCAATCAACACAAGTAAAGAAATAAAAATCTGCCTCAGAAAAGAACAAACTATACTGGCATACTGCAGCATGAAATACTGTTTGGAAGTTTGCAATGGAGCTTAGCAAATGTCTACAATTCTTTCTTTTTTCTCCTTCTGAATTCTGCCAATCCACAGATTGTATAACAAGAAACTCATCTTTCACATGTCCAACAATTCATTGTTAGGCTTTCATAAATTATGCAATATTTGAGACACTGAGAAGCACAGGGGAAACTGCAGTGATTTATTGTAAACACAGCTGTACTAGGAAATCCATCACAAATATGAAGCCTTCAAGTTCTCAGCTGAAAAATCATGGGACTCAGGTGTCCATAGAGTCATTGACACAACAACCTGCAAAATACATCTCATTGAAGTTGTCAAAAAGTGAAGCAATATGAGAAAAATATTCTTCACAAAGATGTTGAGGTCAGTAAATTTAAATTCTTATATTGATGTGAACAAACAATCATTAGAAGTTTTATGATCTGCTCCATTGATTTACCTTACTTTCCTGTAGAACAAGTTTACTACCAGGTAGTACAGTAGATACTATACCAGGTAGTACAGAAAGTAGTTAGGTACAGAGAGTAACAGAAGATAAGGTGTTTCTGCACACTATAACGTGACTTTATTGCACCAGTCACATTCAGCCTGGTTGTCTGTCATCTGTTACCTTCCTGAGAATCCTTGAATGAAATCCTGACATCTCTGAACTAACAAATAATGTTGCCACTGACACAGGAAGTTTAAATTAATTCAACATAACATGTATAAGGGGTCTGGTAGCAACGATATTAGTGTATTACAATAAATGAAGAATGCAAGATCCAAAAGGGTAAACACTATGTTGAGGTAGTATGTCTTTCACAAATTCCTAACTTCACAATTTAAAACATATACAGTAATAATGGTGGAACTCTAAACCTGATGTCAAAAAAAGAGAAATGACAAAAGAAATTAAGAACTGCTTGAAACTTCATTGACTTTTAGTACAAATAAAATCAGTTAAGGTGAGATTCTCTATAACCCATCATGTTGATGTTACAGAGACAAGAAAAGATTTCCAATGCGATCTAATTTAAAAATTTGGTTTAAGTATAACACTTCCGTTTGAATCATGGCAATTTGTCTGTGTTCTATGGGAAAATAAAACCTTCCAAATAAGAATTAAATCTCCAAACAGTAGCTGTCGAGTCATTAATCTAACAACTTTTAAGTCAACTGCTGCTCTCATCTGTAAAGAACACCTGCTCTATGTTTCTAACACCTGCATGCCAATTTAAAATATATTTGAAGGTCAAATAATATTCTAATAAAACTATATGCTGCAATTAATTAAGAATAAGATTTAAGAGCATGGTGTTTTGGGGTGTCATAGCAATTCTTTTGTAATTCACTTCACACATACCTATTGTTAAATAACCTTGAAGACTCAAAAACAGCGCACACATTTCCTCTGTCCTTTGTAGTCTTGATTTCTTCCTTCAGTAGGGACTTCATGCTCTTTTCCTTCTTGAATTTCAAATATTGGCTGTATAGGAGGGGATTTATCCCAGACTTTTTGGTAGAGAATGCCCCACCAAATGTTCTGCTCAAAGAGAAAGAAGTTGCTATGCATAATAAAGGAAGAGGAATTTTGAAATACTTCCTTTTGAGTTAGAGTTAAAACAGAACAAACCACAAATCTGCTTTAAGCCATGTAACTTACTGGGATTTAAAATCCTTCAAGTGTGAACCCCCTCCTCACCCCCCTTTTTTTTTCTTCTTTTGATATCCATTCTCGCAGTGTGGGACAATAACACATGGTATATTATTTATTTATTCTTCCAGTTTCTTATTAAGACAGATGATATTTTGATTGGTGTACACAAAGTAAAATACTCGGTGTTCCTATCAAACAGTGCGTACCTTGAACTATAGCTGAGTTCTCCAAACATTAACATCTGCTTCGTTCAAGATGCTCTAAGGTATGAGAAACAGCTACACAGGCTGGCAGATATGGTGGAGGACCTAGAGACCTGTGTTCATCTAGTTGAGCAATATATCGCTAAGCAGCACACCTTAGGGCATATCAAAGCACACTAGATGTTTATTTTTAGGAAGCTGAGTTTCACTTTTATTTTGGAGGAAGCTGAGTATCCTTAATCAAATAAGCTCATTTGCACTTCAATCAGTCTTCAAACTGCTGACACAATCTCTTCAAAGACTGTAAGGAAGGAAAATGTAAAGCAATAGTTGCAATATGATTAAACAGGCTACAATAGTAAGGATGAACAGCTTACATCCTGCAGTTAAAGTATTTTTTGTCATCATGAAATATAGGTCTTTTCTATTCCTAAAGATATGTTGGCCAAATGTTGAAATCATTCCACACCGAGGTATAATCCTACAACACTACAGGGATGACAGAAGTGTCATGGAGGTGTTTAATGCATATAGATAAATCTGATATGAAAAACATGACAAATTAGATTATGCTTTTTTCCTTTATAAATGTCTCACAGAAGAGCAAGGTGGAAAGAGATCTGCCTCCCAGTCCTCACCAAAAACTTACTAAAAGTACAAAAAATATTATTATATTTAACAAGTCCCTGCCATACATTTCATGTCTGTAATACTTAAACTCAAGTCTATGAAAACAAAACGAGACAGTCTGAAATTTTATGGTGGACATTAGACTGACAATTGCACAAGCCGTTGCTGTCTACAACTTCTAGTAGCCAGAATATTTTTATCTTGGATACTGTTCCTACTTTAGCAAAGTACTTCTGGGTACCCAGTAAAATGGTAATCATTATGGCAAATATTTTTTTCGGAAGGCTAGTTTTTGAGAGCAAGGTTGTAAGAGTGAAAATACACTTATTTGGAAAGGGAGATAGACTGTTAAAAATGCAGTATTGACTATAGAATGCCTATAGATACTTTCATGTGAGGAGAAGTGGTGTTATTGGTCAGGAAAATGACGAAGTTAGAAGAATCATTTAGCTAAGGTGTTAAATGGTACATTGAAATTGGCCAATAAAATAAGAGAATGTTTCAATATGAATTCAAGTATTCAGAAATTAACATTGGCTTTGCAGAAAGGTAAAAACAAATCAGAGTTCTGTTACGGGAAGGTTACCAACATTATGTCTATAGCTAGCAGCACGTGGTATTACGTACACAGAAACAGTGAAGCCTGGTTTCCCATAGCTGTGCTGCTTCTGAATAACTGATAGTGGTACTCGGAAGTGATGGTGAGAGTTTGCAAGTTCTTGTTGAAAAATTTTCCACAACTGAGGCATTTCTCATTCTTAAAGAAACCTTTAGTTTTTGTTAATTTCTGAACTCACTTTGTGCTTGGAAATTTAATAACTAGGCACATGACTACCAAAACTACCCAACTCTCAGTAGTCTTCATGTGAATGGAGAGCCTGAAGAGATATATGTGCATACAATTCCTGTTTTCTCATTAAAATGAAAAAAAAAAAAAAAAAAAAAAAAAAAAAGACAGAGAGAGAGAGAAATTGTATCCCTAAATTGTATTTTAGCCATAAGTTTTGTAGTGCGGAAAGTTGAGAAAGTTCTTTACCAAAAAAATGTGAATAATGTAATTATTTGATTCTAACTGGAAAATTAACATTATTCTGTAATTAAGTAATGATAACTGAAAATGCACTTCAGCATAATTACAAGATGAGATGAGAAATGTCATAGGACAGAAGGTTAATAGACAAGGGGGGTTTTGTTTGGGTTTGGGGGGGTGGTGTTGTACTCCTGTACTTGTTAATATATGCTACCTTTAGATCTTGTTTTATCACAGAACAAACAAGGTTTAGCGAGAAATTGGCAAAGTCCAGGAAAAGGAAGGAAGCACAACTTCCCCCTCTCCATCGTCTGTGCCAGCAGCTGTAGGAGGCAAATTACTGGTTACTCTGAAGGTTTCCCTGTTGATATGTTGCAGTTCAAATCTGGGTTACCCAAGCTGTATTAAGTATCTGGACACAAATGTATTTATTATAGATGCTAACTATGTCTGATACAGAACATGGGGAAAAAAAAACAGATCAAGTGTCAGGTCCTTCAATCAGAAAAGTTTCTGGAAAAAGAAAGAAGTGTTGATGCTCACTTTTTGTGTTATAGCCAAATCATATAAATTGAGGGAGGAGAGATATGATTGACTTAATGATATAAGAACACAGTAAACTATTGACAAAACAAATGGCTAAGAACACTCTAGAAATATAGACCCAAACACACTGCTTGCTATACAACACAAGAGTCTATTTAGTTAAACTTGACCATGCTTAGTTTTCTAGCTTGTAAGATTCATAATATTGGCTACAAGGAGTAGAATAAATACAAAAATAGAAAAAAATGGAGTAGACATAATCTGAGTGGGAGAAGTATAGGACAGTAGAAAAAAATCCATAAAATCACATAATGGCTAAGCGTGATGAGGACCTCTGGATATTATCTAATCAATTCCCCCTGTTCAATGTAGGGTCAGCTAGGACAGGTTGTTGAGATCCATGTCCCATCAGGTTTTGAATATCAACATCCTGGTTTCAGCTGGAGTAGAGTTAATTTTCTTCTTAGTAGCTGGCGCAGTGCTGTGTTTTGTATTTGGTGTGAGAACAATGTTGATAACACACTGATAGTTTTAGTTGTTGCTGGATGATGTTTATACTCAGTCAAGGACTTTTTGGGTTATTGGTCTCTGCCAGTGAGAGAACTGGAGGGGCACAGGGAACAGGGAGGGGACACAGCCAGGACAGCTGACACCAATTATCCAAAGAGATATTCCATACCATGGGGCATCATGGTCGGTGTATAAACTGGAGTGGGTTGGCCAGGGCTGCTGGTCATTGCTCGGGCACTGGCTGGGCAACAGTCAGTAGGCAGTGAGCAGCTGTATTGCACATCACTCTTGGTTTGTTTTCTCCCTTCCCCCTCTCCCTCTTTTTCATTATAACTGTTGTTGTTGTTGTTGTCGTTGTTGTTGTCGTCGTCGTTGTTGTCGTTGTTGTCGTTGTTGTTGTTGTTATTATTATTATTGTTATTATTTTTATTTTGTTTCTCTTAAATTTTTATTTTATTTCCATTATTAAATTGTTCTTATCTCAGCCCTTGAGTTTTACATTCCTTTCTGATTCTCCTTCCCACACCCCTGGGTTAGTGGGGAGTGAGTGAGTGGCTGTGTGGTACTTAATTACCAGCCAGAGTTAAACCATGACAGTCCTCAATATGTTAGACAAAAGCCAGTCTCCTCTTTCTGGTAATGATCACTCTCAGATGTTAATGGAATATTATGAAATTATACCTAAGACAATAATGCAATCTATACATGGAATAGTTCTCTTTCAGTCCTAACTCAATGCAAGTATACTGCGTCTTGTATCTCTGACAGCTTTTATACAAAAAATGGTCAAGATCAAAAGATTTCTGGAACTACTTGTTATCTGATTAACTTATTTGTCTGGGGAAAAGTGCAGATGGTTAAAGCCCTTCTTGTACCCATTAACCACATAAATGGAAACTAATTAGAAACAGGAATTAATGCTCTATATAACAGATGGTAAATTAGATAGTTCCGATTCAGTGTCTGTAAAACTTCTAGGTTTAACTGATCAAGTTCTTTTTAACAGGCCCATTATAGAAATAAGATTTATCCAATTAATAACGCTTATCAGAGTTTAAACAGAGGTAGTCTTTATAATTTACACGTGTTGTGAAGAATGCACTTAATTATCTTTAAAATAATGTCCTCAGAGGAAGAAAGGTTTAAAGAAGATCAGCAAAAAATGTTTGTGGCTACCTTATAGAAATAACTCAATATACTAGGACTCTTCAGACTGAAAATGGGATTGCTTTGAGAGAGGAGGTACACTAGATTTCTGTAAAATCTTGAGTGGCATGAAGTGTGTACAAAGGGACAGAGAGGAACTAAGGGCCGTCAAAAGGTATGAGGTTCAAAACAGGAAAGAATGAAATGATTCTTTATGAAAAGGGTAGCAAGTGTAAGGAAGTCCTTAGGGTAGAAACTGTAAGAATGCTCTTGCCAAAGGCCATTGCTGATACAAAAAGTCGATGTGGATGTCCCCTTGAAGATCTGTCAATCTTAAAGCATCTAAGTTACCATCTATAAAGTGTTAGGTACAAAGTTCATTACTTGAGACTTCACTGCCAATAAGGTGATGACAAAATGGGAATTACTGAAGCAAAAATGTGATACTTCTGACATCGCAACAGGATTATGGGGTGACAGTCTGTGAACAGAGTGCTAGCTGGGGTGAAGCTGGGACAAGAACTGTTACTTGGACTAATCACACAAGGAAGTAGTTTCGAATGGGAAACCCACCTTTCACATACCCTCTATTTAGTGTATAGCACCAATACCCTGTGAGAGAGATGAATGACACCAGGAGACACTATCCCTGAAAGGTGCCAGGCCCTGCAGATTTCAAGAGCCCTGATGTCTGTGGTCAGATGATAGCTGTTGTCCTACTGCAAGTGGGACCCAGGAGGAAGCACAGTGCACAATCCCACATGACACCTGCCAGGTACCCAATGCATACCTGGTCAGGGAGTGCACTTGCAGGGATCCACAAGGGACTGTCACTTGGGCAGGTATGTCTGAGAGTATCTGTGTTGCACGTATGTGATGAGTGAAGGTGGTTGGGAATCAATCCTACCCTTCTTTGATGCCAACTTTTTTTTCAATATAAACACTTCAACAAGTTATATGTGAACAAGCATGTCTCCTATCATTCTTTCTGCTCTCCTCAGCAATGGTTCAGAGGGAGAAACAACAGCACCTGGAAGAGTAAACTTTTGAAGATTATTAAAACAGAAAAAAGTATATCAGGGTCAAGACTCTCCCGGAGCTGAAAACTGCTGGAGAGTTCAAAAGAATCATAAATGCTTCTCCTGTTAATATTCTTCTGTAAGCATCTGCTCATGATTGCTGTGAGATACAGGATACTGAGCTAGACAGAGCCTTGGTCTGAAGCCAAACATAGCCATTCCTGTATGTCTTAAAGACAGAAAATATTAGCTGATTTTATGCAACACCGATCTCTGAACTACTAAGTACACTTAACTTGTTAATAAATCTGCCATGAAATTACCTATGAAACCTTCCAATATTTCTACCACAGAAAACTAAAATTTGGAAACTAAGGTCATGCAGAAAGTGAAGCAGAATATCTTCACCACAGTACTCAATATAAACCAGTGAATTTTGTGGATGATTAATGGATTATTGTGAATTATTATATCTTATTTATGTACAGTGGGTTTTGTATCAATTTATGTTGAACACCAGTGTTGAGGTGTGAAAGCAAATGGCTAGACCTTAGCCTGAAGTTCAGCTACCTGAACATTGCATGAGAAACTGCTTGACTTGACATGAAGAAACTGCTGGACATGACACATGACAGAGCAAGAAGCTGGTAAAAGTTAGATAGCTCCATGAGGGATGGGTGGATTTCAGAGATGGTTAAAGGGGAGTTGTGCATAATGGCCGAACGTTACAGGCAGCTAAGGGAAACATTGAAGACCTTTGAAAGGCCAGCAGTGCATCAGTAACCACGCGAGTGACACCATGTAAGGAAGAGATGACCCAAGAAGATGTTAGAATACACAGATTCTGGGTATTTTTACTGGATGAAAACAAGGGCAGAGCAAGGGAAGAATCAAAGCTGATGTAGGAGGAGCCAACACAGTGTGAAGGGGAATAAAAGGGGCTGGTTTGTATAAGCAAGCCACTGGTCTGCCTGAACTGAGCCCTGTGCCTGATCACCACTCTCTGTCCTGTCTTTTGTGGGGGTATACTGTGATCTACAAGCAGAAGGAAGAGCAAACAGACCTTGAGGAAAAATACACTGAGACCAAAAGTCTACCAGATTCAGCTTTCCCCAGTGATGTGAGCCGGCATAAAAGTGGCCTGGTTAGAAGGGGAAAATTACTGAACAGAAAAGTATGTCTGCTGAAAAATGCTGACAAACTGCCTGCCAGCCTGGGAGCTGTGAGCCTGAGAACTAGGCCTGGGAACCAGAAGCACTTGAAAAGTGCAGCTACTCTCTTTGAAGTACAGCTCGGTACCTAGAAACCAGAGACATCCTGAGATATCGTTGATATGCATAAAACCAAGAAACTGTAATGGGAATTTGTCAACTGAAAAAGTGGAAACAGTCTGGGGAAATAAAACTGGTCTGAAAGAACAGAAATATTACAACAAAAAATTGGCTGTTACAGGTCAAAAATAGACATTAACATCTATTGGATGTTCAATGTGCTGGTGTCCTAAGCCCTCTTATGTCTCTATGATAAAAAAAGGACTTAATTTTTATGCAAAATGTAGCCTCTGTCTTTCAGAACGTCCCATGCTGCACACACTTTTCCTTTCTTAAACAGGTTGAATTCTCCACACAAACGTTCTAAAAGATCTTGGACCCTCACCAGGCACAGCTATCTGACTCCACACTCTGTAACACAGATCATCTTTGAAGTGAGATTCTGTCTGCTATTTTACTGGTCTCCCTCTGGTCCCACTTCTGAGGTCAATTCAGTTTGTTTTCCCACCTCAGTTTAGTCCCCCTCTGGGACTGGTTTGTCCTCTTCTTTGGGATAGTTTGGCCCCTTCTGAAATCTGTGTAATTTGCTTGATACTGGTATTACATATACGCATACAAGTAATCTATTATATCTGCTGTTAAATTGTCGGTAAGTTGCTTTACTAACGAAAAGTTTATAGTAACCTGTAATGGTGTATACCTACTTGGGTTGTTGCTGTTATTGGTTGTTGCTATATTATTGATTTCTGCTATTATTGATTGCTGCTATACTATTGATTGATACTGTATCACCAGTTGCTGATAATAATTTTTGATAGTGTGATTTATATATACATATACTCACTTTATTAATCATCAGTATATTTGATGGGGTGATTTAGGGGATATTTGTGGTAACCTGTAATAAAGTGGAGACATTCAGAGGATAAAGCCTCCATGTCCTTGTGTATTACAGAATCCTATAAATGAATGATTGCCACCTCTTACATCCTTGCAGACTGGGTAACCCTTTTGATTATGACACCCAGCCAAATAACAGTCCTCAGTTCCAAGGAGAGTCAACAGGCTGTCCCTGCAGCCCAAAGCCTGGATGGTAGCATTCCTCCTCCTGAGCTCCATCTGTGGTGAAGAGCCTGAAGTACCCGGGAATGATGACTAGCCTCTCACTGCCACTGCTGCACAGTCCCATGCTGTTGGTAGCAAAATTTCTGGGCTTCCTTTGCAAACTGTACTGCATGAAAATGACCTGTTAACTGTTTAAGTCTTGGCTAATCTCCAGTTTTCCAGGTGAGTAGGTGTGTGCCATGTCATCTCATGTTGTGCCCTGTCATGTTCTCATTCCTGTTCCTGTACTCCAACAGATAATCAGAAGCATGATGCTCCCGTATCAGTAATGAGTAAAAACATATGAATGTGCAGGCCTTTTTCCAATCATGAATTACACAGTGGTCTACAGAACCCTTTAAAAGCTACCAAAAGCTGGTAGCTGGTCTTACTAAAAGCAGCACTCCGAATTTAAGAAAAAACAAACAATAATAATGAAAACAAGATGTGAAAAAGGGAGTTAAAACATAAACAAGCCCCAAAAATATTTGAAAAACCTGTTGGCTTTTTTTATGCATTTGAATCAACATCATACCATGCAATATCTTTATAATATATTCTTAAATATGCTCAGTATTCAGTTACAGTGATAGAGAGCTATGCCATTGCACCCTGATGTAATTTTCACTGACATTTATTATATATGCAGCTTTAGATCTGCTTTAGTCTGCAGGTTCATAACAGTGCTACATGACCGTGGTTACTCCACTACACAGTGCCAAGGCGGAGTCTAAACCTTTGTAGTTCCCTTTCCTTTCATACTACGACAGGAGCTATTGCATCCTATATATTATGCTCAAAGCAACATATATCAGTAGTTAGTAACTGTTTATACAGCTGAATGAGATAGGGCTTTTTTTTGGGGGGGGGGGTGGGGGGTGGGGGGGGGGTGTATGTGTGTGGTTTCCTGGACCTGGTGAACTAGGCATAATTTCAGCATATTGCATTCAATCTGAAGCTCCTTACACCAGCAGTGGTACTATCTTGTAATCTGCTGGTTAAGTCATGCTGATGTAACTATGGTTATCTTCAAAAAAGATCTACAGTCTTTTTTTAAAGTTGAATATATACCAATTGGCTCTTAAGTTCTGCAGATACAGTCCTTCACTATTGCATTGGATTTTGTTGTGATAGAGTTAATCTTCTTCATAGCAGCTCTTGAATGTGCTGGTTTGTGTTTGTGACCAAAACAGAGTTGATAACACTAGTATGTTTTAGTTCTTGCTCAGCAGCGCTTACACAGAGCCAAGGCCTTTTCTGCTTCTCACCCCACCCCACCAGCGAGCAGGCTGGGGGTGCACAAGAAGTTGGGAGGGGATGCAGCTGGAACAGCTGACCCCAACTGTTCAAGGGGATATTCTATACCATATAATGTTGTGTTCAGCAATAAAAGCTGCAGGAAGAAGGAGGAAAGGGGCATATCTGGAGTTATGACATCGTAATTAATAGCAGTCCAGTAGGGAAAACTATCTAAGGAATATAAAAAGGCTTAATCAATACTAAACTTAAAACTGTTATACATAATCTTGCTGTCATCTACCCTTTCCCTCTGGTGTTATCTTTAGTCTCCTAACACTGAGTGAGGTTTGGCTTTTATCAAGCAAAAAGAACAATCAGTACCTGGTGGTCCTTGCTGCGAGGAATGGGGTGCCCATGACAGGTATTGCCTCCTTGGCCTAGGTGCAGATGTTTCACTGCAGAGTGCTTCTGCTTGGCTTTAGCAGGAGCTGAAACTTCTATTCCAGCACAGCATAAAATTCTCCACTTCTGAAAAAAATTAACTGTATAGAGGTATAGCCTCTTCAGATCTGTAATCAGATCTTCAGATCACATTTGTGCTCAGTGAAATGAGCACTAAAGCAGAGAAGTGTGTGGTAAAGAGGAATTTATGATGGACTCTGATAGATAAGGGCAGTACATAATGTGATAAACTTCTGTTCAACAGCATCTAAAAGGCATCTGAATGACCTTGGACTCTTTATTGATGGTATCCTGACAACATTTGTATGAAAATAGTTGGAAATATTTTTTACTCTTACTATAAAAACCTACTCTTGTTCAAATCCTGTACCTGTGTGAATAGTAAATATGTAATGAAGGTATATTATTATTATTATTGTCATGGCAACCTATTCTTGCATAGACTAGACACTCATTTTACTTTTGCATGTTTTCAATATGACGTTCTGAAATATATAGTTATAGAATAGTCATTAGGTTGTCCAAGAAGAATAATGGTTACTTTTTCCTGAAATATTTCTGATGTCTTAACACTATGGAGAAAAAAAGGCAAACAGATTTTTTCCCTTTTCTTTTTTGTACATGTTACACATTTCAGTGCAGTGAAAAGGAAGAATAGCAGAATGCAAGTGGACAAAAACAGTTTCTGGTAAATATTTGCTTTCCAAAATGATGAAGATCACTGAATTATTAAATTGCTTATTCACCCTTTAAAAAACAACAAAGCCCAAGTAAGCAAAGCTATGTCAATGTGTGGCACCTTGACTTGCAAAAAATACTAGACATAATGTTCTGAGAAACAAGGCCGAAGACTTGACCTCTGGCACTGTGTAAATGCTGGGCCACTACTGGAACCTGACATTTCATTAGGTCTGCATAAGATAGTGCAAATATATAAGAGAGTCAGATTGAGTTCCTAAATTGGGTATTATCCAGATCTTACTCTACTTTCCTGAAAGAAAAGTCAGCCATCGCCGCTTCATTTTAACTGAAACTCTTTGCAAACAGTGCTCTCAATATTTTTCCTTTTTACCATCTCCTTCCTAAACTGGATCTAGCATCAAGGCAGCTACAGATAAGGTAATTGAATATTGCACAATTTCAAAATCCATTAATTTTTTACTGAATGCACAGAACCACAAATTCAGAGAATCACAGAATGGTTGAAGTTGAAAGGGACCTCTGGAGGTCTTCTGAGTCAAGCTGCCTGCTCAATCAGGGCTACCTAGGGCTAGCCACTCACAAGCATGTGCAGACAGATTTTGAAGATCTACAAGACTCCACAATCTCTCTGGGCAATCTGTGCCAGTGCTTTGTCAGCCTCACATCAAAAAAGTGTTTCCTGATGTTCTAATGGTACATATTATGTTTCAATTTGTGCCCATTGCCTCTAGTCCTGTCACCGGGCACCCAGAAAAGGACCCTGGTTCCATCTTCTTTGCACTCTCCCTTCAGATATTTGTAGGTATTGATAAGATCTCTCCTGAAGCTTCTCTTCTCCAGGCTGAACAGTCCCAGCTTTCTCAGCCTTTCCTCATGGGATACATGCTCCAGTCCATAGAATTTATGTACTCCAATAGTACTGGAAACTCTTACTTGTGTTTATTTGCATGGCTGCAGTCTCTCATAGGAGAGAAAAAACCTGAAGTATTAACAATAAATTATGATCTGCACTTTGGATTGACTAGAACTCAATCTCAGTTCTTCCAAAATACCTTCAATAAAGTACAAATACATTCTCTTCATGATATCTGCAATAAGAACAATTTGACTTGAAATCTCCCTCTTGTGATATGGGAAAGGGATCTCCTTTGAATGTTTCTTTCACTGTCTTAAAAACTTAAGAAAAAAATTATTGCAAGTTAACAGTGCTGAGCTCAGTTATTGGTTTCCCTTAAAGAAAGGTTGTATGAAGCAATAAATCAAACTATAAAGAGCAAATATTGTCTTCATATAATCTCCCCCAATACTTTAAGCATGTATAAATAAATATATAAATATATAAATAATATAAATATATATATATATATAAAAGAAAATAATTTTAAAGTTGGAGTTATTGGTGTTTCGCAAAACTAACTCCTGAACCAGAGGAGCATGACATTATTAGAATATATGCTCATTTTTGGAAGGCTGGGAGTGGCAATGCATTTAAAACGTAAAAAAAAAGGGAAGGGGAATTCTTTTCACTTTAATTAAGCTTCAATGCAGGCAAAAATTATTATGTAGAGACAAACTTACATTACTAGAATATTTTCGCTCAAAAGAAATAGTAAATCAGCACCATCAGAGATGTATAAAAGTACTGACACTAATTGTTACAGTCTGGCACTTTATTTCATAGGTATTTAATCAAACAAGCATTGTTAATACTGTCAGAATCAAAGCATCTAAATGTATAAAATTCTGATTAAAAAGAAAATCAGTCACTTGTGATGAAAAAAATATGTCAAAAGTAACACACTAACGACTTATCTATCTATTTATCTATCTATCAATCTATCTATTGCTATCTTTCTTTTTGTTGCTGCAGTCTGTCCTAATGTTTAAAACAATGTAAAGAGAAAGAAGTTTAATTTTGCTATGAAACATCTTCACCAAATTATTTATAGACTCTTTTCTGGAGCTGTCAAGCTTCCTTCACAGTAAAGTTTCTTATAGAGGACTGTAGCACTTTGCATTTATATAGTTCTGGCACAATGCACCTGATTTTGGTTCAGCCATGCCCACAACTTCAGTATATGCTACCAATAATAACCAAAGTAGTGATACTTGTGATAAAGAGAATAAGATACCCCACAGTATATCTGCCATTAAAAAGCATTTGACATGTACTTCGCCTTTCCTTTTACTTTTTCATGTATTTTAAGGGGCTTTTTTCCAGAACTGTTTGTAATTTAAAAATGGTGGGTGGATGGAAAGGAAAAGGGAAAAGGAAAGGGAAAGGGAAAGGGAAAGGGAAAAGGAAAGGGAAAGGGAAAGGGAAAGGGAAAGGGAAAGGGTAAAAAGAAGTAACAATAAAAATAGAAATTAAAATAAAAAGAGAAAGAAAGGAAAAGAAAAAGAGAAAAAGAAAAAGAAAAAAGAAAGAAGAAAAAGAGAAAGAAAGAAAAATATAAAAACAAAAAAGGGAAAGAGAAAAGAAACTTTGCTAATGAGTATACTAATATATAATAATCCTAACAAAATTAAACTTTAGGTTTAATATTGTGAAGTTTCCTGGCTCTGTGAACAATTTATAATAAAGTAGAAGGCAGAGTAAAGAAAGCAGTAGAAGAGGTAACTATTCATTTCATTCCAGTAGCATGGAATGCTTGCTGTATGTAATCATGTGGAAAATCTAACCTTGGAAAAGGTATTAACCTCTTCCTACTAGACCTTCTAGAAACATGTATCATAAATCAACAACAGAATAATTAATTGCTTTAGTCTTGACAGTTCAAGAAGATGGAAGAAAGCTTAGGCTTAGAAGCCCAATAGGATGAATGGAAAGCAACATACTACAGTTGAAATGGCTGGGACTGACCATTCCGATAAAAAAAAAAAAAAATTAAAAACAAAATGTGTATGTATGTATGTGTTTGAACAAAACAAATGCCATACTACAAGCAATTCTTACATGAAATAATGCAACTTTAATTCACTTGAATTCAGTTATTTACTTAAAGTTTTGACACTGGTAACTTCCTTTCAGTGTGATGTTATTTTCAATCAGTACCTTATGGTTTATGAGCCAGGTGTTAGCAATTAGTCACTCATCATAACTGTCATAGAAAAAAATAAAATTAACACCAGCAATTGAAACAAAGGCTAAATCATTATATTAGCAGTAATTAGGCAACATCTTTCTCCAGTTTGCATAATCAAAAGCAGATGTATATTTCATTTAGGCAATTAAAACCACATTCTTAAATGTTTTAAAAGCTTCCAGTTATGTCAGAGGTGCAGGTAATATCCATAATATGTGAAAAAGCAGAGATATAGATTGTCATTGAAAGGATGGTAGCAGATGAAGGGCAAACAGATGATCACTAATAAACATAGAATCATAGAATCATTTAGGTTGGAAAAGACCTTTAAGATCAAGTCTAACTGTAAAGTCTACCAACGAATCATGTCCCCAAGAACCACATCTACATGTCTTTTAAATTCCTCCAGGAATGGTGACATAACCACCTCCCTGGGCAGCCTGTTCCAGTGCTTGACAACCCTTTCAGTGAAGAAATTTTTTCCTAATATCCAATTTAAACCTCCCCTGGTGCACTTGAGGACATTTTCTCTCATCCTTTCACTTGCTACTTGGGAAAAGAGACCTACCTCCACCTGGCTACAGCCTCCTTTCAGGAAGTTGTAGAGAGGGAGATAAGGTCCCCCCTGAACTTCCTTTTCTCCAGGCTAAATACCCTCGGTTCACACAGTTGCTCTTCCATAAGACTTGTGTTCCATACCCTTCACCAGCTTCATTGCCCTTCTCTGGACTCACTCCAGCACCTCAGTGTCTTTCTTCCATTGAGGGGCCCAGAACTGAACACGGTATTTGAGGTGCGGCCTCACCAGTGCGGAGTGCAGGGGAACAATCCCTTTCCCAGTCCTGCTGGCCAGCCACACTGTTTCTGATACCAGTCAGGATGCTGTTGGCATTTTTGGCCATCTGAGCACACTGCTGGCTCATGTTCAGCTAACTGTTGACCAACACCAAAATAAAAGTATTGTGAATATAATGATAAAGTGCTGTGCTGTTAGACACTTTATGTCAGACTAACTGTCATGATGTTAGTCACAGTGAATTGTACAGAGTGGTACCAGGTAGCAGTTTATTTTAAAAAGTATTAGAAACATTAAAAAGTTATTTGAAATAATACAAAATTAACAAAGTGGCCGAAAGTCTTAATGCCCTTTGCAGTAATTTATAAAATGCATTCACCTGGTAATCTGTATTTCTCCTAAGCATGAGAATTACATTGGTATCAAATTTGATAGCATAATAAGAAATAAGACAGTGTGATAAGAATCTTTATAATTTTTTAGTATAAACATTAAAATTAACATTAGTAAGTATGGTTCAGTGCTGGTGAAAATATTGGTATATGTAGCTATATTAGTACTTGGAATAAAGGAGAATATGCCTATATCATACATTTTATGGAACCTTTTATTGTACATAAGTGCTAAATAAGAAGCTTCACATTCTACAAAGAACAGCAATAAATAGTAATATTCACAGGCCACAATCCTTTTTTCTTCCATGAAGGTTTAGTTAGAAGTTATTGTTTTGAGTTTTTATAAAGGCACTATAAAAGCAAACCAAGGTAAATGACAGGAGAAAAAAATCCATACTTTTTTTCTTTTGTGGCTTTCTACTTCTTGCTCATGAAACAATTTCTTCTAGTTTCATTGCAGTCTTAATAAATTCTCTTGTTATTACTTCTTGCCTGTATATTATTCACACTTCTTACTTATGCCTTATTCATCCAGAAAGTATGCTAAACTTTTATGTAGGCTTCTCAAAAATGTTACTACTTTAAAAACACTGTGAAACAAGAGAATTAGTTCTTTCGAGAGTTTGTTTTCAGCCCTTTTGCAAGAAAATAATCTAATAAATTTTCTTATTAAATCAACATGTCAATCAGTAACTGAATATATAACTGATTTTATGTGAGTGTTCAGATTAAAAAGTAAAATGTTTATAAACTGGGAAAAGGCAGAATTAAGACAAGCTATATAGTCATATTTTATTGGAGTAGCACACTGTATTTTTATTCCAACTTGTTCAAATACTACTCTGGGAGCATAATTACTTTCATTATTTGGGGTCAGTGAGTTTCTGCAGGGAATTCAGGAGATCTTCCAGGCTGCTACTATAGTGGAGTGTGACTTCAGGAAAATTATGTTTCAATTTCTTAATCTATAAGGTGGATGAGTGCTAAATCAACCTCCATTGTTATGCGACCTGCTGCTGAAAGCATTATTACTTAAGCCATGCAGTAATTGTATAGCTATTCCTGAGTAAATAACTAATATTTTTTGACAATACAACAATCAAATAACCAAAAAAATAGGGAAAAACCTAAATCACTGTTCAAAACAAAAAATATTGCTGTTGGACATGATAAATTTGATAATAGTGTCTTCTTTTTTCTCATGCTTTGAAGAAACAGATGACTGTATTTTATAAATTTAGTGTATTTTATAAGACTAGATGGCTGTATTTCATTAGACCACAGTTGGGAAGTCTGAATTGATGATCTAACTAATTTTTTAATTCCTGATCTAAATCTTTTGTTGTCTTTCCAAATAAGGTTGAGAAAGACTGAAGAGACACAGGCATCTCCTGATGGGTAAGGCATACTACAAACCTTTCTTTCATTATGTGAGAAGTAGTCCTACTTGTCTCTGTCATCTGCAGGGGATCCAGTATTTTAGAGCAACATTTTGCTGCAAGACGGTATATTCTCTTAATGAATGCTGGGACAGATTAACAAAATTTCTGGATTTGCAAATTTGAATCAGAAACATTTTTATACACACCTGTAAACATTTTCCTGTGTAAAGTTTTGCAACCATGTAGATGAAGGTGACCACACATGTTAAAGTTGATTTAACTTTAATAATTTGTCCTTGCATATTTGATTTGTTTGATGTGTTTATTAGGGATTAGTATATACTTTTTACAGATTAGAAAGGAAATTATTTCACTAAAGTGACTTCACATGGTTGCTTGGATTTCAAGCTGTTGACGGTGTCCTGAGATTTAGCAGAGTGCTTCATTTCCATAAATGTCATAATCATTATAGTTGTTTTTCATAGCTTTGATTGGAAATGCAGTTAGGTTTATTTCCCCAAGCTCATTGTCCTCTTAATTTTATTTTATTTGTTCTTGATATTTGCTTTCATTACTGAGTGTGTGTTCATTTAAAACAGATGTGAACCACCACAGAATAATCTGTTACAACTTCATAGTAATTTTACTGCTTATTTCCACATTTTAATTGTAAATACCGAGTCACTCATTTGTATGTTGGTATACCAGGCAGAATACTTATATTTTTAATGACATGTGAAACATTTATTGAACTAGTACAATCTAACCCTCTATTTAAAGGGGATGATAGTTTTAAAATGCTAGAAAAACTGGAAAAAAATCACATCGTTAGAATAATATTTTTAACTATGAGTTAAAGTTAACCAAACATGCCCTAAATCATATATTTCTATGGTTGGTTGTACCACCACCACCCCCACCCCCCCAAAAAAAAAAAAAAAAAAAAAAAAAAGCCATCAATATATTATGTACTGGCTATAATATAATGAAATGTCTCTATAAACAATGTCTTGGCAGAATTTAAAGAAAGCTATTTCAGAAACTCTCTCTGCACTTGTGCACATACCCAAGAAATTTTAAAATGTATCATTTACTTTCTTTGTCTATGTTATATGTATGTGCATCTTTTACATTTATATAAAAACATATCTAGGTAGGCAAATACAAACCATTCATATAGTTAGTTGTTAATAAATTCTTCACCCATAGAATCTGATTCATTTATTGTCTCAGTATTAGAAGTCTGGCATTAAATTTTTGAAATTTGTAATGTACTGAAACAAATGTATTATAGCCTACAATTTGTGATGCAATATAGAAAAATAAATATGCAAAAATAACCTAGAATGTTAACATACTTTGTGACAAAAAGAAAAATAGCATGTGCAAAGCCATTTAAAAAACAGCATGCAGCCATTACTTTAATAGACAGACATTACAGTGTTCAGAGGAAAGCTAAGGAAAAATATTGGAACTAGAAATAAAAATAAGATGACATTTAGAAAGGTAAATTGTTTGTGCAGCTAGATAAGCAGAATGGTACATTTAACAGCAGCAGTAAAAAGCAGTAAAAAGCATGTTCTCCCTCTCTGGAATTTTATTCTGTGTACAAAACATCTTTGTGAATTGGAAACTGTCTTTTCCTACAGAACGGATACTGGAAGTTATGGCCTTCTATGCCTTGCTGTACATTGACTGAATATCTGCAAACCTTCAGTCAATTTGAAAATTAAAACTTCAATATAAATTTTCATTTAGTTTTGAATTTATTAGGCCATCTGACTTAATGGTATATCTGATATCTCTTGACTCCATATCTTCATTTTCTTATTCTACCTTCAGAAGTTAGGGAGGGCCTTTAATCACAAGACTGCTATCAGAATGTCTCATTTTTTTCTCACTACAGGCATGCTGTTCTAGCCCATGCTTTATTTAAATGGTGAATTACATTTGATTTCTTATATTATAGAAGGGTAGATTGCTGTTTAATTTTATCTCTTGTAATTTCCAGTCTATTTCCTGATTATCTCTACAAACCCTTCCTGTTTTACCCATTTTGAATCTTCTGTCATGAAAATATATATATGTAGTTTCTCCTGAGGTTGCATAAATTTTAAACGTTTAAACATCATATTTCCTCATACTTTTCCCAGTGTTATTGACATAAGATTTCTATATCTGATTAGAAACAGGAACTGGAGATAATATTTTGAAACTGGAGATAATATTTTTTCTCATTTAGGTTTTCAGAGCTCATACGGTTTATTCATATATACAGCAGAAAAAGTAACAAGCTATCTATGGAATTATATTTTCAAAATAATTATTTCCCTATGGAAAAAATATGTTATTTTTAGATTTTTTTTAAATGTAAATCATATGAGATGGATGAAATGGTAAAATACTGTGTTAGTAAAACTTCCTAACATATAATTATAAGTAACATGTTTATTTTTTACAATGTATGACTGAATACACTTTTCTCCAGTAAGCTATGCTATAAAGTAAGGAAACAAATTTTCAGCCTGAAGTGTTGACTTTTAATCAAAGTACCACAAGACTTAGTTGACCTGTAATAATGGTTCAAAAAGATAAAACTTAAAACAAGATTTTATTTTCCTTTTCTTGGACTCAAGAGTACCCTACTCATGACTCTGTAATCACTATATAAATATTTCTTACTATAAATTAAATAATAATATAAATTATAAAGTAATAAATGTATTAGTATAAGTTAGCAAGATTAACATCTGTGAAAATATACCTTATTTTCCTGGAAGAGTAGACACATAGATAGGCAAACAGCAAATAAGCAGAGGCAGAAAGATTTTTAAAAAGTGGTAAGTCTGAAAATTTCCAGAATTTCTAGTAATCTTTCTCTAAATGAGATCTTTGGTGTTCTCAGTTGCTTTTGGTTTTGTCTTAACCTGTGTCTTCTCTGCCTCTAAGCAGTCAAAATTGCACTCATCACAGTGCAATGCTATAATAAAATTTATCCCAGGTAAAGATAGAACCTGTATATTACATACAAGGGCAATAGAACCAAGACCTCTAGGCTCTCTTTTAAAGTCCATTAGATTCAGGCACTTCTAGAGCATAATTCATGTTGTTCTAACAAACAGAAATGTTTCAGACAGACAGTTTGAATCTCCCTCTGGTGAGGTGTATCTCTTTTCATTAATTATGGCTCTAATTAGATATTGAACTAGTAAGGGCCAAAATTAAATAGAATTAATTTCATGCTACTCACAGCCTGTTTTTATATACTAATCAATGAGAAAATGAACTAAAAAAAATAGAAGGTGTGGAGACAAGTGCTGAGGATACAGAAGAAGCATGAAAGGGTAATCCAAATTGGGAAGCCTGGGGGGTAAAATGAATAAGGCAAATGGAAAATGGGAATGTTGTATAGAACTAAGTAACCTGAAACATTTTCATACTAATACTCAAGGTTAGTGAAAAAATTTGATCTTAATCTCTCCTCACTTTTCATTTTTAAAATGGGGATAATAATATGGATATTGTCACAGTACATTACATGTACAAGCAGAAGAAACTTCAATTTCTGGAGCAGGGTGGAAATAACATTCAGTATGTAAAGCCTGAAGTCATGCATGCAACAGTAACATAAAGCTTATACAGGAAATTATTTGATCAATTAATTAAATTCAACATCATGATATTTGTGTCAATAACACAGACATATGGGATTTTCATAAAGCATCTGATTTCTGACATTCTTAACTCAGGTACTCAACCTTGCAACTTGAATGAAATTTTAACAAATATATTCTGTGTGAATGTGAATGGTAGTTCACTCATGGTTGTATCTCCTCTTTATTTATTTCTGTTTCACGACCCAAAACTGCATTCTGTACTTTTTTTTTTTTTTTTTTTTTTTAAGCACATTTATGTCAGAACTTCTAGACTTACTTGAAATTGCGCTAAAGCTCTGTCAGGAAAAACAGTGTAAACTACAATGGTCCCACACCCAACAATAGCTGGAGTAGCTGAGTTCTAAGAAGCAGATCCATCTCTACTGTTAGTTATCTGCAAAAGGAGAGATGTTTCATTTCTGGTACTCCATAGGTGTGGCAATAAAATAAAAACAAAATAAAAGGGGAAAAAAATTAAAAGGTACAATTAGAGATGTTTAACAAGAATACCTGTAGTGTAAAATGGATTTGGATAATATCATCTAAATGAACACAGCTGTATTGCAAATGTCCTCTAAATATTGAAAACTCCATAAAGATTTATATATGATCAAATCAATAGCAACAAAGAAATTTTAAATCCTCTGAGAGACACAAAGTAATGTCTCCACCTGTTCTACATAAGTTACATCCAATTGTCCATATTCTGTCATGTAAAAGGTATTAAACAGTGACGATAAAGTAATGTTTGATATATTTTTTATTGTGATAAGTGAGATTTAAGACAATAACATAAGGCTGGAAACTTTGGCATTCCATGAACCTTATGAAGAGTGATCATGAAATGCAATATGAAATCTGATAAATGACCTAGAATAAGGTTTTAAGAATTGATACTGCTTTTGACTCCATCAAAAAATCTACTGTGATCTTAAACTGAAAATGCAGCTTTGCAGAGGCATGATTTTGTTTTGCATTTGAAATTGTTCTTTTGATTGTCTAAATAGCTTATGAACCATGTAGGATTCTTTGAGATTGAAGCTGTTGGATATAGAAATAAAAAATACTAACTTACCTAGGCTGTATTCCCAAGTCCTTTCAGGGTAGAGCTGTAAAATGTAATTATCTTATTTACCTTACAGTATGTGACAAAACTTGTTTTTTTCCTGCCCCCTACTGCAAGCTGAAATAGGACCATTCCAAAAATATAGGCTGTAGTGGAACAGCATATACAAAAACTACCAGGAATTAAAATTGTGTCTTGTGGGGTATGCAGAGTAATCATTTGGCTAACTTTTGTGCATATATTCTTTTATGCATGTGTATATAAAGAATAGAACCATATAATATCTCAAGTTGGAAGGAAGTTATAAGGATCATCGAGTCCAACTCCCTGCTCCTCTCAGGACTACCTAAAACTAAACCATGTGACTAGGAGTGTCGTCCTCGTGCTCCTTAAACTCTGACAGGCTTGGTGCCATGGCCACTTCCCTGAGGAACCTGTTCCAGTGACTGACCACCCCCTCTGCAAAGGACCTTTTTGTAATGTCCAATCTGAACTTCCTCTGATGCAGCCTTGTTCCATTATCTTGTGTCCTATTGCTGGTCACCAGGAGAGGAGATCAGCACCTCCCCCTCTGCTGCCCTCCTTGAGGAAATTGTAGATTGCCATGAGGTCACCCCTCAGTGTTCTTCAAGATGAACAAGCCAAATGACCTCAGCCACTCCTGCTAGGTCTTACCCTCGAGACCTGTCACCATCTTGGTCACCCTCCTCTGGACACAGTCTAAGTAGTTTGATGTCCCTCTTACGTTGAGGCTTGCAAAACTGCACACACTATTCAAGGCAGTACTGCACCAGTGCGGTGCAGAATGGGACAATCACCTCCCTTGACCGGCCCGCTATGCTGTGCTTGATGCACCCTGGGACATGATTGGCCCTTTTGGCTGCCAGAGCACACTGTTGACTTATATTCAACCTGCCATCAGCCCAGACCCCCAGATCTCTTTCCGCAGGGCTTCTCTCCAGCCTCTTGTCCCCCAGCTTGTGCATATAGCCAGGATTGCCCTACCCAGGTGCAGAATCCAGCACTTTCTCTTATTAAATGTCATATGGCTGTTGGTTGCCCAGCTCTGCAGTCTATCCAGATCTCTCTGTAAGGCCTCTTTACCCTCGAGGGAGTCCACAGCCCCTCCTGGTTTAGTATCATCAGCAAACTTACTTAATGTATATTTGATTCCTGTGTCCATATGATTTAGAAAATCATTAAGGAGCACATGCATGTATATACTTATAGATATAAATACACATACATGTTTTGTATCATGCATAACAAACAGTTATTTGCCTTGTGGATATAAAACATACTAATGAACACAGGATTTAAGATACTTAGTTTCTGAAACATCCTAACCATTGTATGTTGAAAAGGACTAATGAATACCTTATTAACTGGGCTCCTAAGGGGCACATATGAATGATTCTGAAAGTGAAAGGAACTGTGTAGGGGTATTAATTTCAGTCAACAATAAGCATCTCTGCTATATGTTCCAGTCTACCTTTACAGTAAAGGGAGAGAAACTGACACTTTTTGGCTGTGATTCACATGCCCTATTTTAAAAGCCTACTTCAAAATGAGATGATTCACACCTTCTCTCTACTGGTTATTAACAGCGTCTAGACTGCCAGCTCCTGCATAAAAGCCTACACTGTAAGTGTCTGAAGTTAAGTGGTTTTGTTTTATGTAATGATAGCTGTGGAGCAATGCAGAGACAATCTTGGATGCCATTTGAGCTACTTTTTTTAATTACTGATTTTTATTAATGTTTAAAGATGCTTATGGCCATACTAACATGATAACATTCACAAAATAAGAAGTAGAAATGTAAAATAGCTATAGATATTTTAAAGAAATGTCCAGAGTTGAGAAACTTGTAGACAATACAAAACTAAGAGAAGTGGCTTATACACTAGATAGGTGTGTTACCATTCAGAGGACCGGGACAGGCTGGAGAAATGGGCTGACAAGAACTTCATTAAATTCAGCAAAGGAAAATGTAAAATCCTTAACATGGGAAGAAGAAATCTATGTGCCAACACTGGGAAATGTTTACCTAATTGACTGCGAAGCAACTTTGCAGGACCTGGGAGTACTAGCGGACCAAAATTTGATTGTAATCCAGCAATGTGATGTTATGGCAAAGGCAGCCAACAGCCTCTGGATTCCAACACTAAGGCTGAGTGTCACCAGCAGGTCAAGGGAGGTGAACTTTCCCCTACACTCAGCAGTGGTGAGGCCACACCTGAAATACTGTGATGTTGGTATATTGGAGCAAGTCCAGGGAAGGGCTAAAAACATAATTAAGGGAGTGGAGCATAGTTTCTGACAAACACTGCAAAATAGCTATTGATGGTTCAGTTTCTCTCAAGGATGCTGAAATGCAGTTTTACACAGGCAAAACCAGAGCAGCTCATATTCTGAGTTTATTTTATAATTTATTCATATCTTTAAATCTTACTTCTTGCATGTGAATAGCACACTGAAAATCTGCCTACTAGAGTTGTTCATTAATGCTATATATAACTGAAATTAATAAAAGATGAACCGAGGTATCTGTTTCACTGAAAAATATTTTTAAAAGGTAATTATTATGAAGGTTTTTTAAGAATGTAAAAGCTGATTTTCTGAAAACAAATTCTCATTAATTGCTGTTTTAGAAAAGAAAAATATATAAACACTTTTATGTGCATGAAAAAGGAAATAGATTTAGTTAAACTCTAAAAATAGTAGCGTTACTGTGGGTTTACAGTTTTCTAAGATGTCAGAATCTTTGACAATTACCAAAATCCCTCAGATTTTGCCTTTTTTTTCTGCCTGTGTGGTTCTTCTTTAGCATATATATGTAGATTCATAATTGCTCAATGATCAAAGCCAAACAAAATAAGGAAAGGAACCCTCAAACAGCTTCTTAACCTTCCCTTCAGACAGCTTCTTAACCTTCTGCACACTTTAATTTAAAAGCCAATGAGTTACTGTAAGGTATAACCATAAGTCAACCTGAAAGAAATCTTATAGCTGAGTAGATGATGGAACAAAACTGTAATGCACAGATGACTTCACTGTTACAAAAGTAATCAGCTCCACAAGTCAACTAAGAAAAAAATGTACATTTTCAAGACATATATTAATATCCTTGAGTTTTTCTATGTGTATTAAAAGGCATGTGGTGAATGTAAATGATCCCAGTGAAATATGTGTCAGAATCACCAATACAATACTTTTAGGGTCTAACAAATTGACATTTCTTGAACAGAACAGATTAAAGAGCATATTTTACTATAGCATGTTTCTTGTTCAGACAAAGAGAATAAATCTAGAATACTTGACAAACTAACTAAATAGTGATATTTTGTAACATCTGATAACTGGAAAGAAAGAATAACATATAACATCATGTACATTACTAAGGCAGTAACTATTTTGCAGCTTGTTAAACACCTTTTTTGGTATTCTAAAAGGTAGCTTCAATATTCAGAAGTCCACTACTGCTGGTAGTAAGGAATGAGGAGTGAAATGCAGCTATAACCTTTAAAGTATCTTTGAATAGGTAGATTAAGTTTAAGCATTACATTTTTTACTGGTACATATATGATGTACTACTAGAAAAAAACTTTCACTCAGAGTTGCTGTCTTAAGACAAATTTCTTTTCAAATGCAGAAAGTGCTAAAGCTTGAGAAATTTCTCGGTTGTCTTAAAATTACTGAAGCAATAGTATATTTTGTATTTGAAGAAAAACAGATATGGAATTTCCAATGGATCCATGTATTTATGTTAATGTCAGGATGTTAGTTTTCCATAATCAAAGAATCAGAATCATAGAATGGTTTGGATTGGAATGGACCTTTAAAGGTCATCTAGTCCTATCCTCATCCCATGGGCAGGGATATCTTCAACTAGATCAGGTTGCTCAAAATTCTGTCCAACCTGACCTTGAACACTTCCAATGATGGGGTATCCACAAGTTCTCTGGACATCCTGTTTTACTGTCTCACACCCTCAGAGTAAAGAATTTCTTCCTTATGTCCAATATAAACCTACATCTTTCAGTCTAAAACCTTTGCCCTTGTACTATCACTACATGTCCTGATAAAATATCTGGCCCCATCTTTCTTATAAACTTCCTTTAAGTTCTGAAAGGCTGTAATAAGGCATCCCCAGAGCCTTCTTTTCTCTAGGCTGAACAACCCCAATTCTCTCAACCTTCCTTCACAGGAGAGGTGTTCCAGCCCTTTGATGATTTTTCTGGCCCTCCTCTGGACCTACTATAACAGGTCCATGTCTTTCTTTTATGGGGGGCCTCAGAGCATGGTAGAGGGGGAGAATCACCTCCCTCTACCTGCTGGCAGTGGTTCTTTTGATGCAGCCCAGAATACAAGTGGCCTGCTGGTCTGCAAGTGTACATTGATGGCTCATATCCAATTTCTCATCCACCAGTATCCCCAGGCCTTCTCTGCAGGACTGCTCAATCCCTTCATCCCCCAGTCTGTATTGGTACTGGTGGTTGCCTGGTCCCAGGTGTAGGACCTTGCATTTGGCCTTGTTGAACTTCATGAGGTTTGTATGGGCCCACTCCTCAAGCCTGTCAAGGTCATGGATGGCATCCCTTCCTTCAAGCCAAACAACTACCACTCAGTTTGATGTCATCCCCAAACTTGCTGAGGAGTCACTGAATCCCGCTGTTTGTGTCATTGATGAAGATATTAAACAGTACCAGTCCCAATGCAGACCCTTGAGGCACACCTCTAATTACTGCTTTCTACTTGGACATCAAGCCATTTGTTGTAAGTCTTTGGACATGGCCATTCAGCCAAGTTCATCCATAAAACCCATGTTCAATTTAGAGGTAAGAATGTTGGTACTACTGGTAACTAGGAACAGAAATCTAGATCTTGGAAACCCCATGATGAACCGAAGTTCTTACTATGTGTTAATTTGTTTTGGAAGAGTTGAGTAAGATACCAAGTCTAATACAGATAATGCTTTATTACCCCTAATCATGTTTATTTGAGTAATGCCTTACAGCATACTAACAATGCAAAATTTCTTCTGCTAAGTACTTTTCAAACAAACAGTAAGAGAAAATCATTTTCCCTAAATGTAGCATAACTGATTAATTGGTAAAGACAAGGACAGACAAAAGTACAATGCAACAAGATGCAATAGAGGAGAAGGGAGAACATTGTGACAGAAAAGAATGAACTTTGTTGAATTTGAGAGGAATTCCATTCACAAAGTCTGAGTGGAAGTTTGTTTTTTTTTTTTTTTTCTGGTGGTAGGTCATGTATGTGTCAGTAAGCAAGCTAATGCTTAGAAATTATGTATGCGAAGCTATTTTGAAGGTTGTAACTGTTTCTCAGTGGTGCAAATATTGTGCTACTTTGTTTCTTTTTCAAAAATTATGTTACAAATCACGGTGAGTGGATAGGTCTTTTACCCTTTGCCCATTTTTCAGTATTCTCGTATAAAGCCAGTTGGAACTTTTGAATAAACCTAATTACTTGTACTTCATCAGGTGTACATAATACATGAAGGGATAGCCAGATTTCTGCCTGTTACAGCCTGGAACTAAGACATTTACAGTTGTGACTAGTTTGGCTTT
The DNA here is from genome assembly GCF_015220075.1 of Falco rusticolus. Taxonomy (NCBI): domain Eukaryota; kingdom Metazoa; phylum Chordata; class Aves; order Falconiformes; family Falconidae; genus Falco; species Falco rusticolus. The sequence goes on along the minus strand of NC_051188.1, from coordinate 48,359,773 downwards.
AAAATAGGTTTGCTAGCAAAAATGCCAGCAGTTGTGGGGAAATTACTTTGCAGCAGGGAATTAGAGAAAGCTGGGACCAATAGAAGTGAAGCATTGCAGAAAGTTTTTTAGGGTAAAATACAGCCATCGCCTTCAGGGTGGTTGACATGCAGGGAATCTACATCACGACAGCTCCCCAAGCAGCCCACCCTGCCATTTCAGCACATGCTGATAGGAGTAACAGAGAGTAAAGCGGAATGGAAACACCAAAGCCATGCACTGTTGTGCTCCCTGCAGGAACAGGAACTTGATGGTACCACACAGCTGATAAGCTGCATAGCAGTTGTCACATGAAAAATCTATGAGATGTCTGTGGCTGAGCCAACCATTGTGGTGAAATGACTTTCCTATATAATAACAATAATGTTATTGTAATACTAATGCACACCTCATCTCGAAGTTACCCTCCTCCAAGGTACTACTACACCTCATTGGGCATGTGATACCAATCAGTAACAAAAATATGTATGACTAGAGTCATTCAAGCTCCATCTAAGTGTGAAGGAAATGGACTAGCTCTGGACTGAAATAAGTCCAAAGAGGGGGAATTGTTGTCTAAACTTCCAGATTACCCAACTCTGATTCTGTGTTCACTAAATTAAGTCAAGCTGACCCACTTTCTAAAGTTATTATAAATGAAAGGGCTTCTAATGAAGGGAGTAAGCCTTGGGAAGGATGAGAAAAAGAGAGCAGATAGTGAAAAGACCATTATCCAAGTTATGTAGAAAGAAGCCTCCATGTGAGGAAAGTTCTGGCTATAAGAGGACACAGGTTGATAAGGTGCTACAACCCACTGACATCAACAGAAAATTAGTTGAAAATAGGACAAAGATAATTGTGGTAGTGGGGGATAGGCATGTGTAGTTAGTAGAGAACTTCAGTAGCGCTATCTAAGAATGTGTACCAATTTGCAATAGAAGCGAGACACTTGTAACTAATCCTGTGTATGATGAATCAATATGAAATTTACTATGGAGTATAAAAAGTGGAGAAATGAATGGAGAAGTTAGGGGAGACTCCATCATAACTTCTGAGATCCATCACAACGGGCTGAACTTCTCCTGCATAGAGACACCTATTAGGTAAGAACTTTATCTTATGCATGCTAAATAACTAACTTATGTGAGCTGTTATTAGAGATTATAGTTTGGTTGTACATCACTTCAAGCTTGTTTTTGCAGACAGTCCCTATCACCAGAAATCACAAACCTTAATTTATCACTAGTTTATATTAACAAAGAGTGTTATACTGTAAAATGTTAGTGTCAGTCCTTCATGGGCACTAGCCATTGCTGGCAACTGGTAACATACTCATATAAAGTGGGAGAGCCCACTGAGGAGTCCCCCTTATGCTGCTGACACATTTCCCTGAACAAGTCAGTTGAATTGCCCTCTGATCCAGCAGGGCTGTTCATTGAAGGGTCCCTGTAAAGTGACGCTGACAGGCTGGTCAGGCACAAGGATGTCAGTTTTCCTGGGATGCTGGTAGACAGATCAAACGCTAGTGGTCGAGAAAATCTTTTCTCCCCCCCCTTTCACATGACAGGAGTCACAGTTCTTGTAGTTTTAGAACCTTAACATGTAAGAATGTGTAATAGAAATCCCAGACAAGAGTCGTGTATTGAGAATTACCCTGTTAATTTTCTTGGCCTGGTGATTCTGCCCAGTGACCCACATGTATATATTATTTCTGCTAATTAAGCCTTTAATTAACATCAGTAATACTAATTTTCAGTAAAGAGATATGGTATCAGTCTGTAAATACTGGATTCTACTAACTTGGTTAATATCTAATTTACTTGCTCTAATTATCTTGCTAAACACCAATAAAATGCTTTAGTATACATTACAGTCTATTAATAGCAGTTCAATTACTTTTGTATTGCTTGTGTAATTTAGAAGAACTAAATAGCAACAACATTTATGTTTTCTCCTTTTGCAGCCTATTAATGATCTTATATTTAATATTTAAATACAAAAATACCAAAACATTTCTTAATTTGTGGCGTGATGTTTGTGAAATATTAATGAGAGAAACATAAAAAGCAATCTTTCTTTAAAACATAAAAAGGAAGTCTCAGTGTTCAATTATATTCTGTCAGTTATTCAGAAAGATATTTTTCATCTCTATCAAAACATTTTTAATCAGAAAAAGAAGTAATGAAATAAACAATATATATTCAAATAATGCATTGCACCAGAAGTTTCATGCATACATTTCTCTCTCATGGTAGGTTAAATCTCAAGGCCAAAGACCTTACAGTGAAAACTATTTTTTACTTCCTCCATTCACTAAAAGGGGAAAGAACTACAATAGAGATCCTGTTTGGCACAAGTACTCATAAATACATTTCTCTAGTGACTCAAGCTTGAGTGACATCCACCATAACCTGAGACCAATTACAGCTGAACCCTTAAAATGTTGTAGGTGATTCATGGGGGACAAAGCAAGCAGCCTCTGTGGCACACAGCACAAAAAACAAAATATGGATAATTGTTAGAGACCCATTCAGGCACCTGAGTTTTTTCAGAGTATGTATTCTTGCTGCACTTGCTTTTAGTAAAAGGTGAGATACAATTTAATTTCCTGGATATAAGTTGCCAGCCTCAAGCAGATATAGACAGAGGGATAAAACAACTTGTCCAACTTTCCTTTTTCTTGCCATGAACCATTTCTCAACTGACTTGTGAAAGGAAATTCCAGTACTATCCAAGAAAAGTGTACCTTATGCTTAGAAACAGACATATTTGTCTATATTGTTTCTATTATACTATGTTAACAGCACTTCAAGTGTCAATCATAGTAGACGTTACAGCTGGTAATAGTAAGGTGTATATACCTAGCAGACACTACTCAAACTGAAGTCACACTTAGAAGAAAACATTATACTTGTCTTCTCAGATCCCATGACAGTGCAGTACTCAAAACAGTCCCTTCATTCATACACATTTTTCTTACTGATTGGTAATGTGTGCTCCAGGGCAGGTAACTTTGGGATGGAGATGTGCATTAATATTACAATGTCTCATCTGAGGAAAGCAATTTCGCTCCAGTGGTGACTTCATAAGCAGACATCTTCTCATCTTATCAGCTGTGTGGTGCCACCAAGTTCCCATTCTTGCAGGGAGCACAACAGAGCCTGGCTGAGGTGTCTCCACTCCACTCCACCCTCTGTTACTCCTACCAACATGTGCTAAGATGGTAGGCTGTGTCACTTAAGGAGCTGTGGTAAACTGGGTTTTGTGTATGTCAACCATCCTGAAAGCGATAACTGTATTTTACCCTAAAAAGTCTTCTGTAATACTACGCTTCTATTAGGTCCCAGTTTTCTGTAATTCCCCAGCAGAGTAATTTTCCCACACAAGGGAAGAATCAATGTTGTATATATGGAATGCTTCACATATTCATGGTTTTCAGGTGACCTGCTTGCCTAAGAAAATTTAAAAAACTATTGTTTCAGTCTTTACCTGCATGCCAAACAATAGAACCACGACAGTTCATACAAAAATGACAGCTTTTGGAAGGCAAAGAACAGCCACTGAGAATTAAAAGGAAAGATTATTAAGAGAAGGTGGTTAGGTGTCAGGGTCCAATACTCTCTGACCAGGGTCTTTTAGATGTGGCATACGTGGAGGGTGTAACGTTTAATATCAGATTTACTTACCTGGAGACAGTTGATGTTACATGAGATTTTTAATTTAGCAGTGTCATACAAATTGTACTGAAAACACTACACAAATGTAAGTGACACATAGCAAAATACAATTGCAATACACAGTTCTATCACAACATCAATGAGATTCCCATTACCAATCTCTGTAATATGCTCACTGAGGCTGAGGGAAGACCTTATTGCCATCTACAGCTATCTGAAAGGAGGTTGTAGTGTGATGGGTGTTGATCTTTTTTTCCAAATAACAAGCAATAGGATGAGAGGAAACAGCTTCAAGTTGTGCCAGGGGAGGTTTAGATCAGATATCAGGAAAAAATTCTTCACTGGAAGGACTGTCAAGCATTGGAACAGGCTTGACAGGGAAGTGGTTGATTCTCTGCTTAGGGGAATGGTGTAGTGGTGGATTTGGCTGTGTCAGTTTAACAGCTGGGCTTGATGGTCTTAAAGGTCTTTTCCAACCTAAATGACTCTATGACACTGGGTGCTTCAGTCACTAGAAAGGAAGATGTGGGTTGAAGCCAACTCAAGCCCATTGCTCTCTTCAAAATTATTTTGTTAATGTGCATTTTCTTTGTATCATATGTTGGGCTGAGTCACATATTTACTCCCCTTGTGTTGGTGTGGCTGACTTAGGGAGAAACAATTACACCACAAGTTTATGCATTCAGCTGTGATATAGTCCATTAACCAACTCAACTGACAAAAGTCTCTGAAAGGATATTCCAAACTGAAATTTGCCAAATATTTTTATCCATCTAATGTACATCTATTTGCAATTAAAAATGCTACTATTTAATACACAAATTCCTGTTTCTTTAAGATCTTTTGAAATGGTTACAGTAAGTACAAATATAAGTTTAATTTAAACACTTGTTTCCAAACCACATTTCCATTTTCTTTGTACAGAATTCTTAAATTTGGATATATATTCAGCATTTTCTGTTAAGAAGAAATTTAGGGTTAACAGAATAACATATAGTTTAAACATTTTGAGCAAGTTGCAGTTCCCTATTACAGCAATTTGTACAGCTTGTATCATTTAACAAACCAGTTTGCATCAGACATTATTCTTGGAGGGGAAAAAAACCAGGTTTTGTTAAGAAAAAATGTTTTAGAACAACAGAGTTTGTGTTGGTAGTTTGTGGGGATAGTAAAAACAGAATAATTTGAAACAATAGATGCATATTTTCTAAAGAACATATAGCTCAGTCTAATCAGTCACATAAAGTTAATGAAGCATAATAATTTCTTCTCTAGCATTTGTTATAATACATAATATAAAGTCTAAGCCGTTATCCTTCTTTGGGAAATTACAGTCTTTAGCTGGGATTAAAAAAAATCTCATAATAGGGTAATTCATACCTTTAATATATCACTAGAATTAGACTCAACATAGAAATTTGCATTACTATGAACTAAGAAAAGCAAATAAATCCAAAGAAAGGTAAAATACAACTGCTGAGTTTAAGCTTTAAGTTTCAAGTGATAATATAATATAAAAAAAAAACCAAAACAATTTAAAAAGGAAAAAAGACTTTTCAGTGGCAACCACTGAGCATTGCTGTTTTTCAGTGACTTTTTTGCTCTACAGGAGGTAATGTATTGTAAAGCAGATGCTTCCTTTTGTGCATAATCTCTGCTTGGAATTTAAAAATAAAATATGTATTCTAATGAATCTTTTCTCATTTCCAAAATTACTTTTAAAGAGTCCATTGACTGCAGAAGGAAGCCCATCTGAGATGAGCCTTCCAGTTTTAAAAGTCATCTCTTTTTTTAACGTGTAATAAATAACATTTTTGAGAAATACTGTAGAAAAATAATTCTGAAGATGTGATCAAGAAAGCAAATTAATCCTTAAGAATCTAAAAGTGAAAAGTTTGCTCAGTCAGTTCCCGCATACTTTAACGTTGGAGTTTTAGATATACCAGCAGGATGGACATACACCTTTTCCTGAAAAACCTGGAAGACCTCAGACCGGGAATCTCAAAGGGTAAAATCTTTGCCAATGTTACATTTTGATTCTAAAGAGAAAAAAAATCAGACCATTTATTCTAAAAAAATGAGACACAATAACTTCTTTTCCCTAAAATTTTCTACTGAAAATTATATTCTGAGGAAAGTGTAAAAGAAAATAAAATGAGAATTTGTTTTTCTTGGCTTTACACAGAACTAGGTTACTCATATAATGGAAATGATAAAATAACACCACTACTCTGTGTGTGTGTATGTGTGTAAATAATAATAACTTGAATGTTTGTTATCTGGGGTTAGATTTTATATTAATAGGTACGTGATTTAAAAACAGCTGATGACCATGATGATGAGGAAACTTGCTCTTTCAAATACAAATTTTTCAACTGATCACAAAGAACAAACACACTTTGTCAACAGAGTCAGTGGAAGGTACTGCTGTGCAGATGGGATGGTACGTTCCAAGGCCTAGATGTACAGCTAAGCTGGCAAGCAAGAAATTGAGAAAAAGCTGACTTTATAAGTAAGAATACATTACTTGCATTCAACCCAGCTCAATGCTGATGTAAACTAGACCAAAGAAGTTTGAAGACCACTACAGATAGGAAGGGATGTGAAGGTAATGTCAACTGGCTGCAGCAGGCACAATCAAGTTCTTGAAAGTATTTGGTGTACATAGCAGGGTTTTGGGAGGTGGGTGATGTATGCTGCACAGGTGGTCTCATTGAGAAGAGGCCCAAGGCTGAATGGAGTGGGACACAGTGTTCCAGGCAGCTTAGCAACAGACCTACCACTGGCCAAAGGCAACTCAATCAGCAAAGCTAGTTGTGTTTCTGTGAAAAACATAGTAAGAATGGGTAAAAATAGTGAGCAGCAGTGTGTGAGAGAGGGGACTGGGTAAAAAAAAACAGTGTGAGAAACAATCCCATGGACACCAGGGTCAGAGAAGAAGGAGGGGGAGGAGCTGCTCCACAGAACAGAGATTCATTTGCAGCCCAAGGTGAGACCTTTTTGAAGCATGTATTTCCCTGCAGCCTATGGAGAGGACCACGGTGGAGCAGATATCCACACTGCAGCCCACACTGGAGCAAGACGATACGCTCTGAAGGTAGCTGCAGTCCATGGAGGACCCTTGATGGAACAGGTTTATCCTGATGGAGTACAGCCCATGGGAATGACCCATGCTGGAGTGGAAAAGCATGAGCAGGAAGGAGCAGCAGAAAAGAGCTGTTACGAACAGCCCTCAACTCCCAGATTCCCCTACCCTTGTGCACTGCCTGGGAAGGGTGGAAGGCAGTAGAGGAGTTGGAAATGAAGGTGTGAAGTAGAGCCTAGGAAAAACAGGGGAGAAGGTATGTTAGTTTTTATCTTCATTCCTCACCATCCAATTCTATTTTAATTAGCAATAAATTAAATTATTTTTCTCCATGTTGAATCTGTTTTGCCCATGATGATAATCGGAGAGTGATTTTCCAGTCTTTATTATGACCCACAAGTTTTTCCATCTTATTTTCTCCCTCTGTCCCATGAAGGAGTGGGAGTAAGAGACTGGTTGGGTGGGGGTCTGGCAGCTAGCCAAGATTAACCTACCACACTGATGTAAAACATGCTTAGTATCTTCTGAAGAGTGACTGATGGTTTGGGTGAGCAAAGGTAATAATATAAGGGAAATGAGGTGGTAACCTAATAATGTCAAGAAAAAATACAGTATTGAGTATTAGCAACATAACCTCAATAATCAGGGAGATTAGTAAGATCTGATCAAATCTATGATAACAAGAGTTTTGTTTATTTTCTGGAGACTTAAAGTAAATTTATCCTGTACCTCTCAACAGTAAACACCACAGTGATGAATAATCATGCTTTAAAACATTTTGGTAAGAGGGAATAGCTGTTTTCCATCATTGCAGGGATTCCCTTGTCTACCAACAATAATTCCCTCAATTGGCTTGTCCAACTGGTAAGTGGCAGTGGCATTCAGATAGTGCTTATCAGGTCATAAGGCAGCACTTACATGCCTAAATATAGGCATCGTACCATTAAGAAGCAGGAGACCAACAAAAGGTAGCAGAAGACACTCTATCCCCCAGGCTGTGTCATCCTGGAAGAAAGGGCACATGATTCTTCACAGCAGTTATGTATGAAAACATCCTTGGAAGAAGTTGGCAAATGTTTTTCTCTGTTTCTGATTCTACAGCAAAATTGGAATACACATGATACTTCCATTGAATAATGTTGATTCATTACACTTAAACCTTTTTGCAGGAAAGAAAACAGAATACTATTTTTTTTTTCCTAGTAAAAAAAATCTTTGAAAACTAAAAATATTTTGACATAAGCAAAAGGAGAAACATTTTTTTTTCTTTTCCTATAACAAGTTTCTTTCAATTGACCAGTATTTAACCAAATGAAAACTTTCCTTACTATGGATTACTGTAATTATTTAAAAGGGGAATATTGAAAATAGCTAAGGATAACACAAATAAAAATAAACATTACAGGACTTTTCTGTATGTGAAAATGTGAAGAAAAAAGCATAATTCAAAACTGGAGATGAATAACAATGCAAAGAAATGTCTAATAAATGTCTAATAAATACATGTAGATGATAGATGTAACAGACTATCTCAGAAACAACAACACATATTTTTACAGGATCACATAGACTGCTGCATACAGATCAGGAAGAGTGTGTGTATATATACACTATATATACTACATAAGAGTACTCTATATATGCATATATGATATAAGAGCATATATAATGTTTCAACAACATACATGTGGTCATATGTTTAATTATTCTTTACCTCTCTGCTATTCAAAATACTACTGTAAATAAAAAATATTTTTTATTAGCTCCAGACTTCTTTTTTTTTTTTTTCCTCCTCTTTTTCTTACATAACTGTAAACCAGCTCTGTAGGATATAAATTTAAGAAACCCTTTCTATCTAAAGGAAGATCTGTCTGCATGATCAGGTGCAGACAGCTTTGTGTCTCCTCCACATTATTTGGAGGAAAGCCAAGTCTGTTCTGGAAACTTCATCATCATGGTAGTGAAGCTCCAGTCCAGACTAATAAGTTTCCCAAAGAGTCTGACAGTGTAGATGAGCATAGAATCTGTATTAGCAACCAGTTTTCTTGATATGTTCTGAAATATGGTAGGTCTTGTCGATCTCCAGGATAAAGGTATTGATTTCAGCTCTAGATAGTAGAATAAAAGGGATTCCTGTAAATTAAAGTCTGTTTCAAACAGAGTATATTTTATAATTGGAAACATTTGCCTTTTTTATTATTATTATTGTGAGAAGAATAAGAACTGGGAATACATGTCTATGAATGCCTCTGACTTACCTCCACTATTCAGGAGAGGATCATGCTTTGTTCCAACATTTCCTATAGGCCAAATGTTAATGTGTCAAATGGATCCCAAAGAGGAAAGGGAATTTCAGTTTATTTGTTCTCACATGGCCTGAGAGACCCAAAGAGATGGATAGCATCTGTTGAATACAAGCTTCACTCAAAAACTGGCAAATTCAAGTAAATTTTTCAAAGAAACCCGTGGGTGACTATATTATGTGACATTACAGCCTACAGCTGTTTGGGGAAGAATGTGGGAAAGGGAGAATATGTTATACTTGCCAACAAAATTGAAATACTACAAATACTTTGGAGGGTGATGAAAGATTTTTTTTTAAAAAAAAAAGCTGTAATGATACATGCGAGTGCTTTATGGAAGGAAAATGTATTCAGGGGAGCAGAGGTAGGAGAGGAAAATTACTTAAGTCTGAAGAATAAGAGATTATTATTGAGAAGAGAAAAAAAAAAACAAAAAACAAAACAAACATGTATACTGGAAAAAGAGCAATTAGTGACATCAGGATCCCAGTGATAGTCTTTCCTACTTTGTGCACTGGGATTTTGGCAGTTCCTTACACCAGACTCAGCTAGAAAAAAACTAAAGGAAATTTGAATTCAAGATTAATGGGAGTTTCCTTGATATATCCAATTTTATGTCCAGAAATTAGATAGATACAGGTAAAGTTCGATGAACCTGCACCTTTGTCCAAGATTTCTAGACATATTGTAACTGGTCTTGATTTGCTCATTGTATAAAACTGCTAGAATTTATGGCTATTTATAAATCCCAGACATGTTAATTGCTTATGTGAAGGCCAGTGATGCAGCACACATCTCATATGTCTGGGACAAGATAGCTCTACGGTAAAAGCTCTGTTCTGAAGTGATCTGGGCAGTGCAGAACACTCATTCCAAATCTGTCCTTTCCAGAGTGTTAGTCATACAGCACATATACACTGATAATGTCCTCTATATAAATTATGGACATGTCTACTAGATCTAATAGATGTAACTAGGCGGACATATTATTATAGTTGGGGATTCTGGAAAGCCACTAAAAATCATCCATTTCATCCTCTGAAATACTGAAATGAAGTTTCATTCTGTTATTTTATGGATATGCAGAAATAATAAAGCTTTGGTTGATATACAGTGGGACTATTTATATAATCAACCTGAACCTGTCATTTACATAGTTGTATTAAATTTTAAGGGATTAAAGTAATTATTGTATTTATGAAGTTGAAAGGAGAACACAAAGACAACATTTAAGTCAGTTTTAAAACAGCTACTACCAGTTCTGTCAGTTTTGTCCTGTTTTCTGGGTTATAGTCATACTGATCTTGGTTCTGTTTCCTCACAGAAGTCACACAGTGCGATTTGGTATTAGATTATCTTGCCTGGTCTCCAGTTATTGCTGTAGAAGGGCATATGTCTCCATAGTTCATGTATCATATTCCCCATCTGGTTACTCAGGAACATCATCAAGTACATGAAGTGGAACCAGGGCACTATGTTTCAGCAACAGAGTAAAGCCTTAAGCTTTAGGGTGACATGAACAGCTTAGACTCCAACTGACTGTATTGACCTGGAACTTGTTTAGTTGCTTACACTTAGGCATCCATTACCATTTGTGATACTCTAGGGACTCCCTAATATCCTCTAGCTGAAGGTCCGAAAAGGTGACAGTAATCTGTAGGACTTGTGTTATTTTTGCTGAGCACACAGAAATCTTTGATAACCTGAGATATTTTGAATTAATATATTTGTTTAGGCAACTCAATCTTGTCCTATAGTAGATAGATAGGTATGTAAGAATAGACACCTATCTCATATGTGTCTCATAGACACCTATCTCATAGTTTAAACTCCTACATCAGAAGTCTACAATCTAGAGCAGTGTTCTTTCTATCTTTCAGCCTTTTTTTTTTATTCATTCTGCTCTTCCTTCACTCTTTCTTTTACTCTCCTGCTCTCTTTCTTTCCCCCTCCCCTCATTCTCCCCCTGCCTCTTTATTCCTCTCTTTCTCTTTCTCTCTTTCTCTTTCTCTTTCTCTTTCTCTTTCTCTTTCTCTTTCTCTTTCTCTTTCTCTTTCTCTTTCTCTTTCTCTTTCTCTTTCTCTTTCTCTTTCTCTTTCTCTTTCTCTTTCTCTTTCTCTTTCTCTTTCTCTTTCTCTTTCTCTTGCATTCTGTTTATTTCATTCAGTGACAATATACTATTCTTCCAAACTTGAAGCATACTCACTTGATAACACATTCAGGCATTGAAAACAAAAAGATTCCATCCCTCATTTCTAAATTATGATTGCTGCCCAGAAATACCAGTCAACTAGCTTCCTTTCAGATTTTACTCTTATTTATACAATGTGTGCAAAGTTTAGTCAATAACAGAAGTAGAAACTGTATCAGAACACATTTGGATGAAAGCTGGGGGAGCCAGTGGCATTAAACTGCCTGCAAGAAACGGGATCAGAGAGTAAAGGGAGGCCAGCAGAGCAGGAACTCACCTAGGGGCATAGTCCCATAATACCTGACCAGGAGAACTGGGCTGGAATAGGAATGGGGGGACTGGGGGTCACTGGGAGCCTAAGGACAAGCCAGGAAGTAAAGTCAGGGTCAGTAAGGTAAAACACATGCCAAAATTATAACTCAGGCCAGGACTCAGGGCAAGGGCCTGAGCTGAAGCGCCACCCTCAAGCCAGCGAGGTTGACGGCACATACATGGAAGAGCTAGATGAGGCTTTGCACAGCTTTCTCACAAATTACATGTTTTCATTTAAGTATAACCCAAGGTTGTACAGCTGAACCATGTCACAGCACACCTTAAACATAGGCAACTAAAGCCCAAGGTAGGGCTGGAAATACAGGAATACAGACAAGGTTTACTAAAAAGATGGTTATAAGCAATTAGAGCCTGCTGGTCCACTCAAGGCCCTGAAAGCAAAGGGCTACATTTAGAAAATTGTAATTTAGAAGCTTTTAAAGAGCCTGATTAGGCTTCTGCAGTTTCATCTGTTTTGCACTCAAATGCTCTTTTCATTTACTTTTTCTGTTAGTGTCTAACTAAAGTTCTTTTTCTGCTCCTTCTCTCTTTTTTTTTTTTTTTTTTTTTTTTTTTTTTTTTTAATTGCCTGTCAAGGACTTGAATACCAAATCACTAAAAAGTAAATATTTTATAATTTGTGGGTTGGCATGTTGCATGAGCAATCAGGTTACATTCTTATATTTAATGAATAGTAAGATTTGCTGCCAGGAAAAAGTAATCATCCATGAAATAAAGGCATTTTCAATTGCACCTGAAATGCATATATGGAGGATATATAAGGCATCAATTTAATATTTTAGCAGAACCTTCCCTGTCATTGGTCTGCTCTGCCCAGAGTACATTGGTGGTCCAGGCATGTAAGTAAAAGAGCAGGATAAACCATCTTCATTTTATCTAAGTTTGATAGGCAGAGCAGACAGTTTCAAGAGATTATTTAAAACTGCAGCTTTCATGTTATAAACATAGCAGCACTGCATATAAAATTTTCTTTCAAGGCAAAATTCTTTTCTTCAAAATTATCTTCAGATTTATTTAAGTAGCTTCTTAATTAGAATGACAACTATTAGATTATTTTCTAACTATGTTTATATGCATAATTTAGCTGTTTCAATTAAATGATGGGACAGAAATTTTGAACAAATTTCAAAGTCAGTACTTCAGTAGTTTTAAGCATAAGGATTATCACATGGAATCAGACCAGAGCTCTATCAAGCTCAATATTATGCTTAGGAATAGAAGTGCATGTCTACATAATTTCTCATCAAAGGGAAGTAATTAATCACCTGCATCATACTTTCTTTGATTCTGTGATACCCTTTTTAAAGTGGGATGACCCTAACAGCAATCAAAATATGGAGTTATTTGGTAGCAATGTCTCCTGTTTTGTTCTCTGTTCCCTTCCAACTATTTTCTAGCATTCTCCCCTCATAACTATTGAGTTACTGTTACCAGAAAAATTATGACTCCAAGACCACTTCCTTGAATCGTATTAGATCACTGGAAACTCAGCAGTACTTATATGTAATGAGTGTTATTTATCCATATGCATGTCATCTAAGACATCACAAAATTATAAAATGTTCTCTCAGTTTTCTTTACCTGTCATTAACAGTGAGAGTTTTCTGAAAATCTTAGCAGTCAGTTTTGGATTTGATTATACTGAATAAGTTTGAAACACTTGCTATTTTTTTTTTAACCTTACTGTTTACCACTTTCTAAATCTTCTGTAGTTATGCTGGTAGCACAATCCAACAGTTCCTTCAGAAAGCCTGCTGTGGCATCAGGTTTGTACATAGGAAGGTTGCATGAACAGTGTTAGTTACAAGCAGTCTTTGAAAATATCTATGTGGTTCCATTGCTTTTATAAATAGTTTGGTTCCTGACTACACTCGGAAGAGTCATAAACCCTAATGAGTCTATCCACTCAATTTCTTCCTAGAATGTGGTATTACTAATAACACCACAAAATATCCCTGAACTTGGCTACTATGGCGATATTGCTCATGGGTTAAAGGCTCTGCTATAAATATTGTTCACTGCTTTTTACCCCAGATAATTGGAAAAAAAGACACCTATATCTGCTACTTCAACTCTATAAGAATCAGAGTATCTTCCAGCCTACAGAACACACTTGTTAATATAACATGCTTCCTTTTTTGGTGCCTATGTAAGCCACACAGTCTAATATTCACATACTCACCTTTCAGAAATTATTGATTTGTCTGATGCAAAGAGGTGTCTCTTCAGTTGTTGATATTAGGAATAAATTTTTGTAAACATATACATAATTTGGAACTTTTTCAGAATGTATTCATTAAATGTTGGGGTAAAAACCTGGAGATATTAAGCTCACACAGTATTTCTGCTCTAATCATAAGAGTCAGAACTGCCATGAAATATTGGATTATTATGACTTGATTTATCCTTGATGAAGACGTGATCTTCTTGTTACAAAAAATTTCCTGCAATAATAAAGATCAGAAGCTGGCTGAATTTCTGCAGGATTTGATTAGATCAGCCTGTACGATTCCACTGTTTATTTCTATGCTAACTTCTTCCTTGAACTGCAAAATAATTTTATTATTCCTATATCCACTCACTCACTTGTTTGTCATAGGATAACTGACTGTTATTGTGAATCTATAAACCTGTTGGAAAATTAATTCTTTTACATGAAAGTAACAGCCTTGGCAATTTGCTGTTATTCAATGAGTTAACAATCTACATGTCAGAAAGCTCAGCTTCTTTTATAACCTATTAAATGGGGTTTAACCATCATAAAATCATGTAGAAGGAAAACATCTGTACTGCTCCTATTTATTCAGAGATCCTTAACACCTTAGCACACTGTTAAAGATTTTTTATTTTATCTCCATGTTTTGCCACAATATTTGGAAAATGGTTTGCTTCTAACATCTATATTGCAAGATTTTCATTCTCCTGGAGGATTTGAAAAAGTACCACAGATACCTTTCACTGAAATTCATGTAATGCCTGCTGTGTAAATTCCTTTGCTCCCCATCACTGTCTTCAAAACTGCCTCACTTTTACTTCCTCTCCCCTCAACAGTACTGAGTGGGATTTTCCAGCACCATGAGAATAAAGACTTATGTGTCTCTAGTACTTGGAGGACAGGTAGTAGCTGGCATTTATGACATTGTAAAATGGATTGTTTCATAGACTTCCTATATCACCTTTTTACATTGGTTGCTACTTTCTGAGGGGAAAAAAAAATCAAAACAAAATAAAACAAAACCAACACCAAACAACCAAACCAACCCACAGTTGTTTCTTTTCAAAGTTAGATGTAGTTTGTGCTCTGACAACTCCTGTCACCAGGCTAACAGGTCTTTCTCCCTTGCTGCAAAAATACATTTTTCTGCCAGAGAATACATCTTAATTTCTTTTAACACAGTTTATAATTATTTACTCAATATTTGAACTCATCAATAACTTCAGAAATGTCTGGTTCTTGCAGTTATATACCAGGAGTTGACAGTGGTGTACATTAATGTAATATTTACCTTTGCAATAAAAATACATTAAAACAGATACGAATTTAGAAAAGTAGAATAATAAATACGACATATGCACAGTAAAATTAATACAAAGTGAAACTTCCAGCGTGATTATAAGTCTATGTTTTGCATACACCATATGCAAAATATTGTGATATGTTAAATAGTGCAGCATTAATTTCTGTAACATACTTGTACATGTTTCTGAAATACAAATTTTAAAAATCTTATCACATATGTCTTTCTGTGTATAAAGGTAAAACAGGAAAAGAATCATCTTCCATATTTATTCCTGAAAGAAATAACCTCTTTTGAGATCTGTGGCAAGGCTACTTTCTATTCTTGACATCTGTGAAGCTTGCCCTCTGCAAATATGTCAAGAGAAGGCATTTTGTCTTCTCATCTATACCAGATGGTCTATCCAGGAACTGAAGGAGAAAGAGGAAGAACAAGAAATCATCTCACTTCAACACAGTAACATGGAACTAGGAAAACAGGCACATCAAGTTTTCATAATTTACCCCAAACAGTATAATAATTTATCAGACCCAGTGTAAAACCACATTTTTTTTTACATCAGGCATTTTTGTAAACCTGCTTAATCCCTATAGTGAAATACAGCACAGGAACAAATCTATTAGCAACATCATACTAGTAGAGGGTAGAATGGAGAAAAGAATGTATCCCACAGGATACCAGTCTGCTTTCAAAGAGGGGGAAAAAACCACCCCTAAAAATCACAACCCAACAGAAAACCCAAACCTGTCAAAAGGAACACTCATATATTGAAAAACTTCCACTTAAATCTGTGTCTGCTCTCTACAGTTTCATGACAAAACTATCACAAGCACAGAAAGCTTTGCTCCAGAAGGAATATATATTTTGAACAACAGAACATCATCAGTCTTCCATACATGGCAAATAGCTATTACCACATGCTTAGGGTAATAGCAGCAGACATATTGCCAAAAGTAGTCCCATAAAATGTTCAAAAACAGTTCCAGACACCATCAACCACTTTTAAGTTTATCAGGAGCTGATGTATGTTCGCAATATGTCCCATTTCTTCTAAGAAGAACTAACACTTACAGGGTATTTTTCAGAAATATATGAGTGATTTTGAAGATTAATATTTATTTTTAACACTGACTAATACCTTGGAGTAAAATCCAGAAGCAAATCCAGTATAACTTAGTTAGAAGGTCCTGCATAAGGACATTTAACTGTTTACTTGTTTTCACCATCTACCTGGATTTTTAATGCATATCTAATTGGATGTCATTGGCTAAAACCATTAACTTCTCCCAGTTACATCATCCAATTACTAGGCTAAAAGCTCAGATTCCCTTTTGTTTGAGCCATCTTGCGTTCATGCCTTTTGCAGTTTCTCCTATTGATAGGTTTCTATAGTTTTTGATATTTTTGATATTTTTTATAGCTACTGATAGGTTTTGGTAGTTCTCTATATCAAAACTGAGCTCTGCTTCTCTCAATATCTTCAGTCTAGCAGGTTATTTTCTTAAAAGATTGTTGGACGTTTTTGTTGGGTTTTTTCCCCCTAGGTCCTGTTGATCCGAAGACAGTTTATTTCAAGAATACAAGCAGATAAGGAATACGACTAAGTATAACTCAAACACAGTTGTGTAGACTACCATTGAGTATCATATAAAGGAATATATATAACACAAAAGACTTCAAATACTAGTGATATCACAGATAAACTGTGGATGTGAACCTTAGTTTCTCTTAAGTACATACTTTCTATTTTCTTCAAGTAATTGATACGTATATATATATATATAAATGATACATGTATAACACAAAAAGTGCTATTTCTAGAAACATAGAAGTTAAACCTGTAGAAAGCACTGGGGACTTTGTTCTAGTCTACAAACTGATGTTCATTTAAAAGCTCCCACTTACTGTTTTCGCTGGTTCACAAAAGAATGCCACTAACACAGTTGTAATACCAGTTGCCTGACAATTGCAGATGGCCTAGTTACCTGATAATAGTTTCAAAAGAATGTTTCATTCTTTTAAAATGCCCTGTCCCCCAACAGCTACATTTGACATGATATCTAAGATGTTCCTTACCATGTGTGAAGATAACTGGCTTTTTCTTTAAAGAAACTATACATGGATACTTTGAAAGACTGTGGAGTACTCTTTGATATACCTATCTGATCTAACATTTCAATCTTCTACTTGTCTCTTCCTCTTTTGCTTTCACCCTTCATCACTAATACCTTCTTTCCACATAGATGTTTTATTTTCCCAAAGAACTTCGCATAATCTTGTCATTCCATAAAATTGATTCTACTTCTTAAAGGATTTTTTCCAATTTATAATATTTTATGTTCTTATCATTAAAATAGCATGATGTAGCCTGCCTCTTCTCCAATTTAACTAGCCCATCTTGACAGAAATCTGAAGTGTGGTCAGCTAAAAACACTTTGCTGCACATGTCTATACTGCTTTTGTAGGAAACTAGAAAGTTTCAGTAGCAAGTGACAACAGTGGAAATATCTTGTATGTCCATATTGGGTTCATGATGTGTCACAAAACTGATTTTTTTATGGATTTGACTAGGTCAGCACAGAATACTGAAGCTTGACTGTCCTCTGAAGTGCTCTAAAACACAGCAGGCATTTCACCTGAACATTTTCTCTTGTTCAGCATGACAGGCCTGTAGTGTGATTATGAACAGATTTGCCCATGAGTGAATTCTTAAAAATTAAAGCCCGACAAGTTTATATAAAACCAGTGTACATCTGAATGGACTTCAGTTTCTGTTGAAGTTGCATGGGCCTGTAAATTATACACTACATTTTTGTTTTGGTTTGCTTTGTGTTACCCTCTCAACTCAATATTGAGGTAGCTAGGTCATTTTCTATCTCTTAAGTATATAAGCAAGAAAACATACTGCGTCACCATGGAGCATTCAGAGAGTTAAGCTCGTGTGTCAAGTGCTCCTTCACCCTTGTTTAAAAATAGTCAATTTAGGATTTTTTTCCCCTTTATCTTGGGTTTAAGCAACCAAAAGCAGGAAAAGCTGATTATATTTTTTAAGTGTGTGTGTGTGTGTGTGTGATGCTGAATGAGTTTTAATTTTTATTCAAAAGGAAACATGTAGCAGCACTTTGTAGATATTTTAGACATTTCAGTTTTCATCTGGCCAAGCACGCCATGGAGACATTTGCATCTAAGCATCATCTCAGTCCACATCCCTAAATGGAGAGCTTTTAAAGAGAATGATTATCTCCTCACTGTAATGTTGACATTGGCAACAGACCAGATGAATTTCACCCTGTATATGCCTATTTCCTCTCTCCCTTGATCATGATGGGAGTCTCTGATAACTATTTAAAACATAATTAACTGTTTAAGTGTGATAAATTCCAGCACTTTAATCTCAGAATTTTAAGTCTAGTTTTGTGCCTGGGTATGAAAAAAACAAACAACACTTCTTCGTCTTATAATCACAAAAATCAAAAAACCCAAGAGGATACTGCATTGTAGTTAGTGAGCTACTTGCTTTTGTGCTGTAATTGACTAAACAAAAAAAAAATAGTTATGTGGTGTATTATCCAAAATTAAAACATATAGAAGAAAAGCTAAACAACTATGAAATAAGACCCTGTTAAGCAGTATGGTTGACACAGGGTATGTAAAATGTTCCTGACATTAATTGTACCTAGTAGCAACCTTCAAGATCAAGCAGATATTGATATTCACAGAGCACATTCACTGCAGTCACAGAGCCTTCACAGAAGCTCATCTGGTAACAGAAATAGAAACGGATAATAATGACCTCCCTGAATTAACAAGGGAATGGCTGTGGAATAGCTTTCTTTCATACATCAACACACTGACACATATTTAAACAGGAAGATCCATCTCACTTTCTAAAATGACCTAGTGATGGTAGAAAAGTTATAAAGAAGCAATTACTATTCTTTGTCTTTGGAGGATTTCAAACGGCAAGCCAGCAGTATTCCCTGTACTAGTATAGACTGGAATTGTTTTGCAACCTTTCCGAAGAGAAATATACTTGATATTTTGGTTCACTTGAATACTTGAAAATTACTCAAACTGTCTGTAGGTAGGTAGTTTATTTTTAAGCTGTAAGTCTATCCAATAAGAAAAGCTATCTATTGCCAACATATTCCATTAAATTTTGTTATATATTAATACATTTTAACATGTGTTTTTAGGCAAGGCACAACAGAAGCCTGCAGACCCTTTCCTATTTCTTCTTAGCATTACTTCTGAAACTAACTAGAAAGAGGTCATGTTTATCTGTAAAGCAAAGCACTTAAGTGTTAAATAATTTAAACTCAGTAACTAGGTAAGATGAAGGTTGGGGTTAGAAAGGAAAAATTAAAAAATATGCTGATTTGCATTCCTGTCAAAATCATGGGGGTATTTAAACAGTGTTGATATTTAAATAATCATTAACTTACTACATACACACTTTATCTTTTCATCTGAATTTAAGTAGTTCATGTCACTATTTCTCAAAAAAAAAGAAGAAAAAAAAAAGAAAAGAAAAAAAGAGGATTGTGTATGTTAAAACTGAAATCTTCATCTAAACTAGAGAAAAAAAAAATCTTGGCTTTATGAATGAAAGCTATTTAATATGATTGCAGTTACAGTTTTGGAAACTATTTTTAACTTCCAATAACTTATTTATGCACGTGTACTAGATACAAATAATGGAGTCAGAAAGTCCAAGGCTTAAAGGGAATCAAATCCACAGTTTTAATAGTCTGTTGAGACAATTAAAAAAAAAAATATTCTTAAAATGTATTATAAATGTAACATTTCCTAACACTAAAAGTGAGGAGGGAGACAGATCCAGGCACTTCACAGCAATGCATGGTGGGAGGATATGAAGCAATGGGCAGAGAATGAGAAATGTATTCCATCTTGAAAGCGGTCAAACAGTGGAGCAGGTTGCCCCAAGAAAGTGTGAAAACCTGGTAACTTTCAAGATTCAACTGCACAAAACCCTGAGCAACTTGATTTGATCTCATAGCAGCCCCTGATTTGAGCAGGACATGGGACTAGAAAGCTCTTGAGGTGCCTTCCCACCTGAATTATCCTACAGACTTACAATGCCGAGGAAAAGAGACCTGCTTAATTTTTTAACTGAAAAATTCTTGGAGAAAGAAATATTAACAAGGATTTTCCAGCTTACTTTTACTGCATAATCACAACTACAGTCTCTGTACACGTGAATGACATATGTGTAATTAATCAATTTTCAGACATTTTGTTAATTCTAAAAACTCCTAAAATTCCTTTTGAAGACTTGATGGGATAATATTGTTAATAATTTTTCTGCTAGTTCAGTATTCATAGTGAATTTCTGTCTCTGCATATGTAAGAGTTCCAGCAGTCAAAGCATGTATATACTCTTCAAAAATAATTCTGGAAAAACATCTAGCTTTTATTTACTATAGGGAAATCTTGTGACTTTAAATGCATGTCAGCCTTTTATGTTATTTTTTTTTTTTTTGCAATGTATTCTGAAAAAACAGTAAAAAATTTGCTTATCTCTTTAAAGCTTATTTCAGCTGCCTCTTATTTCGTGTTGCTTTTTTTTTTTTTTAAGAGTCTGCCACTATTAGACATGGACTAGTGGATGGTTCTGAAAAGGTTAAAACTTCAGGGAAGAAAAGTCTGTTAAAACAATATTACAAAGTTATTGCAAAAAAAGCAACCTTTACCTATACAGGAGAAAACTGCAACACTGTAACAGACTTTTTTCAGCTTCATAAAAATTTCTTTCAACTAAGAGTTCTTAAATAACCTTTATCTTCAGAAGACAACAGGACATTATTTTCAATTATTACAGCACGATGTAAACTATGGGTAGAATCTTGATTTTTAAAATAATCTCAAAGGTATCTAGTTTTGCTTCTAATAAATATAATGTTAATTACCTTGAAGCAGATAAGCATGTTTTTTTCAGAAATGCTAGAGCTATTCTGCAATAAGATGTGGGCTGCCTGCCTTCTTTTGGATGGGATTGGAGTTAAAAAAACCACAAGTCAACAGTCATAGATATTTAAGTGAAGTGACAATTCTCTCATAAATTTTAATTTTCCCAGGTGTGTAGAGAATATTTCTTTGTTTCCTGTACAGGACTACATCTCTGTAGGAAGTTCATAATAAAACCAGTCCAAAAATGGGCTCATATACTGGCCCAGATCATCCATACCATTTAAACATGACCAAACTCCCTAACATGATTTTTCTATGTTCTAACCAGCATTTTTCCTGGTAATAGCTAAGCAGTCTCACCAGTCTAGTGGGGAAGACCACCGTCCAGCAGCACAGAGAAAGCAGAGGTGCTGACTCCTTGACTCCGTATGGAGCTTTAGCTTGACATTTCCAAGAAAAACACTAGAGAGAGGTTGGGTGATTGCTCACTTGAGGAACTCTTTCAAGAAAAGTATGGAGGAACATACACCGTGTGGGGTCCTTGTCACCCTGTCAGGTTCTCCAGCACTAAACCAGACATCAGAATGATTCCAGGAGTGTAGATGTAGCTTGTACATATAGGTAAAACCTTTTTAGCCAGGAAAAAAAAAAAAAAAAAAAAAAAAAAAAGAGTACTACCAATATTACTTAAAGCCATAATTATCAATACTATTCAATAGTACTAATCAACAGTACTGAACAACAGTACTCAACAGTACTAATCAAAATTATTCAATACTATTCCATAATGTAATTAAAAGTACTAAAAATAACATTAGTATCTTCCTCATAGGTCCTAAAAATCCCTTCAATAAAATGGAATATAGTGATTAAAAATGATAAATTGATGAATGAATATTAATACATTGGATCAGAAAGCCAGAGTCTAGTTGAGAAATACGTGTTCATACTGTTAAGTAATTTTTCCTGTTACTTACATGTAATCCCCTGATTACACACACTGTAATGGTTCAAATCAAGGTTATATTCTGGAGCCAAGATACTGAAGAAAATCCAGTATTTTCATTGGCAAGTAACACCAGAATATGATCTCTACCAAACGCTGAGTTACATATTATATGATCTGCATATTTCCTAGATTTGTCTGCATGATTGCTGTTCAAGGTAAAGTTATTTGCCCTGTGAACTAGTTTGTGTTATCATCTACAATAATGAGAGGGGGAAAACAAATCATAACAAACCAAACCGAAACAAAAACAAATGCCCCTTAACTTTTTGAGTTTTAAAATCATTAAAGAATTCAGAATTAACACTTTCACACTTTCAGATTAATATGTTTGCCAAACAAAACTTTACTTATCATAGCTCATTTTTAACTTTTTATGAATTTCATTAATCTTTTTGATAATTTTTTACTTATTTCACTAATTATCCTTTTTGAACCCAATTTTCAGTAATGATAATAAAAATACAAAAGAAAGGAAAATAATAATAATAATAAAAGGAATTAAAAAAAATTAAACTGACTAAATAGCAATAAACAATTAGCTTATTTTATATATATTATCTTTAAAACTTACAAAGTAGTGAGGGACTTTTTAAAAAAATATATTATCCATTGAAATAAATTTTAACTTGAAAAACTGAAATCTTTTAAAAGGTAAAAATATGATTTTAACTCAGAAGTTACATGCAGATGTATCTATACTCAAATGCATATATTCTAGTTTCTAAACATTGAAAGATTACTAAAAATGCAAATCCATATGCATAAAGTGTGTTCAAAAAATAAGTATGTGAGTCATGAATAAAATGGTCTTATGGCTGTTGGCATATCTCATTGCCCATTGTAAAAAGCTCAAAATCTACTATATTGCAGATGTATAGTTAACTTATCAAATACCAGGACATTTATGTATACAGCTGGCAAACTTCTGAACATTATCTATATGATTATAAATAATTATTTATTTTTCTAGTTTTTCCTAAAAAGCACTTTAAAAATAATAAGTAGGCAGCTAAGTTCAAGGAAAACTTTCTCTAAATTGTTGCATGACAAAGACTTTCTAAAAGAAAACTATCCAAATGCAGTTAAAAATTGAGAAAGTCAAAAGAGCAAATCATGTTATTGAAGAGTGACTGCCTTCAGAGCATTTAGGTGTGTAACTATGGTTATTAACAGCAACTATCAAAATCATTTCTATTTATCTTATAACAAACCACCCAACTATGCCACGTTAAACATGAATCTATATTACCAAGCAAGTCTGTCTAGAAAAAAATAAGTTAGTTCCATAATATTTTATTTATATATATAAAATAACCAATAAATTGCTTGATGCTCTATGACTTTTCCTTAATTTCCTCTTTCCCCATATGTCCCCATATAGTAGGTACAAGTATAGAATATTCCACTGATCAACACCTATGTTATTTTATCATTTTGAGCACACCAAAACAGTTTTATTCTGTGTTGCTACTTACAGAACAAATTATTTTCAAAGTCACTTTTGAAAGTCTGAAATCAAATTAACCATCTGCAAATTTCAGAATGCAGTAATTCTACCTGCCACACTGTATAACTAAACTTATACAACTGATAAATCATTATGAGGTTGTGAGGGTTTTCTGGTGTTCTTTTTAAAATATAATTAAAGTGTCTGTTTTCTCATTCTTGAGTATACTGTCCTATTTCAAGATATTACAGAACAAAATATCAAAACAAAGGTTTTTTTACTTATTCTACCAAAAACATGAATATATCTCAGTTTTTATTATAGTTTCACATTGCATTGCTTTTGCATTTAGCAGATACAGCTAATAGACACCTGCACTTTCATTCCACAGTGATTTACAGGTGTCTGGCTGTTTTCCTGATTGTCTCCATGACTACCAATTGACCAAAGGTGCGAAGAAAGTGGAACGAAGCTGTGAAGCTGTGCAGAATTTCCCAGAACTTAATTCTCCATCAGAAGTCTGATTGTAGTACTATTCTCAAAGTCATGCCGGTACTCTTTTATTTCTTGTTTTGTTTCTGAAAAGCTGGTCTGTCTACTTTCTCTTAAGATATTTTGGTGGCCTTTTTTTAAAAAAAAATGTACTAGAAAAAGGACAGCAACATTCTTTCAGTTTTTGACATCCTATCACTGAGGTAGTGAACTTTTATTTTACGAAACATAATTACTTAAAAATGTGCTGTGGATAAGAGATACAGTTCACAGCCTTGGAAGTGACAGGATAGCAAACAGAATGTGAGCAAATAAACAAAAAGAACACCCCAAAAGTCTGAACACCTTATTTGAAAGAAAAATTCTCTAAGGATTGCAATGGTAGACACATATATTCTACTAAATTTAACAATATTATAGCTTGGTACAACCACTGGCAAGTGTCTGTCAACATTAACCACTAACAAAATCTCAGGAATTATTTTGTCCTGTGTGAACAAATATTCCTTCTAATAGTTCTTGGGTATATCCAGTTTTGGGCACAAAAGTAGGTTAGCTGTCTAAGCTATATAACCTAGGCTGCAAGCTGAACTATGCTAATTTACCTTGAAGATAATAAATGTACTCTGGTATGTTTTATTTATATAGCTACAGTCATAAAGTATAGTAGCAAAACCCTTGGCTGATATAAGGTATGGAATCTTTCTCTCCTGTCAAGGAACATATTTTAAAGATCATGTCCATTTAAAATATAAACATGACTAAAACTTTAGAGGGCAAACTGTTTGTTTTTCATTTGTTAGGAAGAAGAAAAAAAATTATACATTAGGTACAAATTACTTTTTTCTTTAGTATTTATATATTAAAAATACAATCATTTCACTCCTTCACTTCCTTTGGGCTTCCTTTTAAAAGGAAGACACCTGCATAGAACTAGGACTGGGCTTAAGAACTAGAAAAGGAATGCGTTTGAGCTAGGGAAAAAGGAAGACAGTAATGGAGGTCACTTTAGTGTGTGTTTAGTGAAGATACAAAAGTGTTTAATAGCTATTTAATAACTGATACATTAAGACTTGCAAATACTTTAGACTGTCCTTCAAAACAAGGACAACAAAGTACAAGTAGTGATTCCAAAGGGATTGACTCATTACTTCTGACTCACTTTTTTAAGTCTCAAATAAAACTATAACATGATATCAGTACATTTTGGATTTCCTGTGTTAAAAAACAGTAGAAAAATATTGTTGTTTGTTTTAGTAACTACAATATGTATTTTAAAATTATAAAATACAGATTGGTTCAAATGCAGCAGTGATTAGAAAACCATTAATTTAAAATAAGATATGCAAACTTTTACAAGAATTGTAAATCATACCTAAGTTCAATGTGGCTACAATATTGATAGTTTGTTTTATTTTGTGTTACTATTAAAATGTATCAGCATTCTTATTTTATATAATTTACTTAACCTGGCAACCCAGTATTTGTGAAGCCTTGTGAGCCAAGGAGTAGTCAGCAACATTTAATCCAAAAAAACCCCATAAAGTTACAAATGAAAAAAACACCCACCACAACCCGCCCAAAACACAAACCACTACCAAAAAAACCCCTCAATTAACATATTGAAATGTTAATTTCATTTGAAATTAGTTTTCTAGAAAATTGTAATTCTGCTATTTTACACACTTGTCCCTGAATAATTTGTTTTAAAAAATGTACTCCAAGAAGACTTTCAGACTTCCTAATTTTATTAATTTAATCTACAGGCCTATATTATAAGATAAATTTCATTTTGTTTCCTATATAATCAGTGACAAAAACCTGATTCCTCCACAAGTTAAATTCCACTGGCAGCTGAATTAGATATGTTATCTCAAAATTGTTCTGTGAAGTAAACTTTTAATTGGTTATATAAATAATTTATGTCTCCTATCTTAATTATCTTTAAAAGATGTTTAAAATTATATGTTAAGAATACCTTGGTATGGGATTCAACTAGTGCACAGTGCATCAGATAATTTCCTTTTCTGTCAGACTGTGCATGCAAAATTACCTGTACCTGCCTGAGCTTCATTTTACTCACATAATATCACCTATATGCATTTTTTAATAAATCTTCAAAGTTTTGACAAGCATAACATATTGCCTTATCTCAATATTTTGACATTTTTATGAACTACACAATTTTATAGTAAGTTACCGAAGTGGAAATGAATATTTTCACAGTGAGCATTACAGAGCACAGTATATGTATAAGATTAAGAAAGAATATGCTGAATTATTTTTAAAACCATATGTAAACTGAAGAAAATCACTTGTGTGTCTATCATCCAACTAAAAGTTATGTGATGTAAAAAAAGTTGCTAAAGAGAGTTTGGAGAGATAAAATGAATAGTTAAACACTGGATTAGCAACATGAACAACACAACAAAAGTAAAGTAATCATTTTTACTCACCTATCCTGGGAAAATAAAATAATGTAGGTTTTGGAATGTAATTAAAATAGAGACTGTACAAAGTATACACACTTTGAAGATTAACATCAATAACATATTAATATCTTTTTAACCATGACAAGTAACCATTAGAGGCAATTTTTTATAGGCTTTAGAATATTCATAGTTTAACATTTTTACATGTTAAGCATGTATTTGCTTTAGCAGTAAAACATACTGAATAGAAACATTTTTGTAATAGACATCATTATATTGTAATTTGACTTGTTAAAAATAAAAAATATTAATATTAAATAATTAGTATTAATAATAAATCTATTTAAAATCAGTGAAGAGAAAAAAAGAAAAATTCACAGAGCTTTTTTATTACTGAGCTATAAGCTTATTTGTGATGGACTGGTCCAGTTCAATATCCTGTAATCTGTTACAGTCTTCTCCAGTTTTAAGGCACCTCCTCCTTCATTTGGTGCTGTAGCTCATAAAAAATCTGACTGTGTTATCACAGCCTCAGGTAAACATTGCTAGCTGTTTTTCTGATAACATATTGATTTTAAAATTTTGTTACTCACTTTTGCATGTTTGGAGTCAAACAACAGCCCTGAATAATAGATTTAACTTGAAGTTCTCAAACACCTTCTTCCCTCTGATCATCTTTCTGAAACCTGCTGTTAAAATGAAGCTATCTACATCTGACAGCAGGTCCTTTATTTTCTTTTTTCTTTCTTTTAATTTAATTTTATTTTTTAATGTGTTGCTATACTAGCGAACAGCCCTTTCCTAGATCCTGAGAATAGTGCACCTTGCTCAAAACTTTCATCTTTCCAAAGACTATCTAAAATAACCCTGAAATGTACTGTTATATACGTGTGTGTATGTCTATGACATGTTTACGATTATCCAGAGCACTCTTAAATCTGGTGGTGGAAAATAATAAAATGAAAACATTGTATTAATTTACTGTATCCATTGTGCATACTGCACAGACTGTATTATTATTTGAGCACTTTTCTTTTCTCTTTCAGTCTTTTCAGTAAGAGACTTGCAAAATCTCTGCTTGACTACTGAGGTGAGGGAATCTTAAACTCTGACCTCCACCCAGAAAAGCACGCAATGCTTAGCATTAACCTTGTGATTAGTACAGTACATTTCAGCACTCTGTTATTCAGAGATAATTCAGACCTTGGCTCCTTTGCTACTTTGTAAGTAGTGAAGTCTCAGACTTTACCCATCCTCCCCAATAAACCAAAGAACAACAACTTTTACTTTGTATGAAGGTAGCACTTTTATTTTGGTATATTAAAAAAAACAGACAAACCACCACATGACAAAAAACTATTGCATTGAATAAGCTGTCTTGTGGCAAAACCACAAAGAATTTAAAAATATAAATATGAATTCTGAATACGACTTGCGTGAGAGGATTAAAAAAAAAATAATTAAATATCTATTGCAACTGGAACCTGACAGTAAATAAACAGAGGAAATGTGATTTTAATGAAATTATAATCCATAATAATATAATTAAACAAGCGTGGTTGGAAAATCATCCAAAATTGGGTATTATTAACTTTGGTATAAAATGCTTCCTTCAAATATATATGAAATTACAATTGCAGACTCAGGAATAAAATCTTCCACCTTTAGAGTCTTGAGTGTATTTATCTATTTCTACACACCAATAACATCAGTGTATATGCACATACTCATATATTTCAAAAAACAAACAAACCAACAAACATACAAAACTCCTCTAGAATTTGTGTGTTTTTTACAAAAAGTAGGGTAAAAACGGTATCAATTTTTGTACAACACTTTCTGTCAAAATATCACAAACACAGAGCAATAGTTGTCTTCTTTTTCAGGAGGGGCACTAGCAAAATTATACTGATTAGCTCTATTCCACACTGGCCTAGAGCAGAATATCTGGATTTATTTTGCGTGACATAGATCTCCCCTAGGCTTCCTGTGGTGTCCTTGTGACATAACAACAGCAATACATTTTTGGAGAACCTGCACTATGAGGAAAGACAAAAGTAGCTAGGTCTTTTCTCCCTGGAGAAAAGAAGGCTCAGGGAGATCTCATTACAGTTTTCCAGTACATAAAGGGTGGTGGTGTGGTACAAACCGGGTCAGCAACCAAGCACCAGAAGCACCATGAAGCCACTTGCTCACTCCCCCTCACCCAGAGGGATGGGGAGGACAATCAGAAAGGAATGTAAAACTCAGGGGTTGAGATAAAAACAATTTAATAGGTAAAGCAAAAGCCACACACACAAGCAAGGCAAAACAAAGAAATCATTCATTCCCATCAGAGGCAGGTGTTCAGCCATCTCCAAGAAAGTAGGGCTCCATCATGCATAACAGTTACTCAGGAAGATAAATGCCATCATGCCAGATGTCCCCACCTTCCTTCTTCTTCCCCCAGTTTATATATTCAGCATGACATCACATGGTACGGAATATCCCTTTGGCTAGTTTGGGTCAGCTGTCCCAGCTGTGTCCCCTCTCAATTTCCCATGCCCTCCAGCCCTCTTGCTGGTAGGGCACGAGAAACCGAAAAGTCCTTGATTTAGTATAAACATCACCCAGCAACAACTAAACCATCCATGTGCTATCAGCATTGTTCTCACACCAAATCCAAACCATAGCACTGCACCAGCTACTAAGAAGAATAAATTTATCCCAGCTGAAACCAGGACAGGTGGCTACAAAGAGGACAGAGGCCCTTTCTTCACAAGAAGCCACTAGGAGAAGACAAGGGACAATGAGTACGTTACACTAGGAGATGTTTCATCTCAATGTAAGGAATTTTTTTTTTTAAGTGAGAAGAATCAATCACTGGAACAACCTCCCAAATGATATGGTGGAGCCCCCATTAATGGAGATTGAGCTAGATAATCACATATAGGATTTCTTTGCCATGAATCTTGGATCAGATGATCTTTCAGGATCTCTTCCAAGGTTGTTCTATGATTCTATGATCTTTTTAGAAACTTTGAACAAAAAGCATTCAGGACAATGAGTCATAGAATCACAGTGTATCTCAGGTTGGAAGGAAGTTATAAGGATCATCGAGTCCAACTCCCTGCTTCTCTCAGGACTACCTAAAACTAAACCATGTGACTAGGAGTGTCGTCCTCGTGCTCCTTAAACTCTGACAGGCTTGGTGCCATGGCCGCTTCCCTGAGGAACCTGTTCCAGTGACTGACCACCCCCTCTGCAAAGGACCTTTTTGTAATGTCCAATCTGAACTTCCTCTGATGCAGCCTTGTTCCATTATCTTGTGTCCTATTGCTGGTCACCAGGAGAGGAGATCAGCACCTCCCCCTCTGCTGCCCTCCTTGAGGAAATTGTAGATTGCCATGAGGTCACCCCTCAGTGTTCTTCAAGATGAACAAGCCAAATGACCTCAGCCACTCCTGCTAGGTCTTACCCTCGAGACCTGTCACCATCTTGGTCACCCTCCTCTGGACACAGTCTAAGTAGTTTGATGTCCCTCTTACGTTGAGGCTTGCAAAACTGCACACACTATTCAAGGCAGTACTGCACCAGTGCGGTGCAGAATGGGACAATCACCTCCCTTGACCGGCCCGCTATGCTGTGCTTGATGCACCCTGGGACATGATTGGCCCTTTTGGCTGCCAGAGCACACTGTTGACTTATATTCAACCTGCCATCAGCCCAGACCCCCAGATCTCTTTCCGCAGGGCTTCTCTCCAGCCTCTTGTCCCCCAGCTTGTGCCTATAGCCAGGATTGCCCTACCCAGGTGCAGAATCCAGCACTTTCTCTTATTAAATGTCATGTGGCTGTTGGTTGCCCAGCTCTGCAGTCTATCCAGATCTCTCTGTAAGGCCTCTTTACCCTCGAGGGAGTCCACAGCCCCTCCTGGTTTAGTATCATCAGCAAACTTACTTAATGTATATTTGATTCCTGTGTCCATATGAGCACTGGCCCTAAAACTGAGCCCTGGGGAGCCCCAACAGTGACTGGCCACCAGTGTGATGTAACCCCATTTACTATAACCCTTTTAGCCCTACCCATCAGAAAATTGCTCACCCAGCATAGTATGGACTTGTCTACCTGTGTGCTGAACATTTTGTCCAAAAGTATACTATGAGAAACAGTATTGAAAGCTTTGCTAAAATCCAAAGCCATCACATCTACTGGCTTCTTTTGGTCAGCTAAGTGTTGCCTTCACAGGCACGCGGTGACCTGGTTCAGGAACGGCACGGCGGCTGACCCCTGGCCGCGCGGTCCATTAGCTCACAGACACCAATGTGGTGGATGGCAAATGGTGTTTATTGCTGAACGACGTGACACTATGTAGCCTAGGTTTACAATGTCACTTCCGTCTGCTTACATCATAAACTAAAGCTGTTGGCTACCTGGAGGGGGGGCCCTGTGTTTCCGTACAGCGCGAGATCTTCTGGCCGCCAGGCCCTACCTAGCAACAGCTAGGTGGTGACTTTGTCATAAAAGGAAATTAAGTTGGTTAAGTGGGACTTTTCCCTTGTGAATCCATGTTGAATATGACCAATGCTGCCTTGACTCTCAGGTGTTTTTCTGTAACTCCCACAATAACTTGTCTCTATAGTGTTACAAGGCACTGAGATGAGGCTGACAGACCTGCAATTACCAGGGTCTTCCTTCTTACCCTTCTTGAAAACCTGGGCAACATTTCCCAGCTTCCAGTCAACTGGGACCTCTCCAGACTCCCACAACTGTTGAAAATAGTGTCAAGAGGTCCTGTGATAACATCGACCAGCTTTTTCTGTACCCTGGGATTAATTTCAACAGGACCCATAGACTTATGTACAACCAGCTGCAGCAGCAAGTCTCAAGCAAATTCAAGGTCAGCTGGGAGTTTATTACTCCCCCAGTCACAGTTTTCCAACACAGGGCTCTGGGCATTCCAGAAGTGTCACCAGTGTTAGAGACAGAGGCGAAGAAGGCATTAAACATATCTGCTTTGTCTACATCCCTATTTGTGAGGTGACAGGCCTCATCAAATAACAGACCAATGTTATCTCTGATCTTCCTGTTCCTGGCAACATATTTACAAAAAAACAACCCCTTTTGTTGTCCTTTACCCAGTGCTTGCCAGCTTGAACTCTAATTGAGCTTGGGCTGCACAAATTTTCTCCCTACAGTGGCAAGCAGCATCTCTGTAGTCCTCCCATGCTGCCTGCCATTGCCTCCAATGTCTGTATGCTTTCCTTTTCCACCTAAATTCTAGAAAATCCCTGCTCAGCCAAACCAGCCTTCTGCCCCACTTGCTTGACTTGCAAACACTTTGGAATTATGCTCTTTCCTTTGTAGCCTAGCTTAAATTTAACGATGAAGATAGTTATGTCCTACAGTATCACATAGTCTAATG
Source organism: Falco rusticolus (assembly GCF_015220075.1). NCBI lineage: Eukaryota > Metazoa > Chordata > Aves > Falconiformes > Falconidae > Falco > Falco rusticolus. The sequence continues at coordinate 48,327,935 of NC_051188.1, read as the reverse complement.
TCTAATGTTGCAAAATAAAGAGGTTCAAGCCCCCTTTAATACAAATTTCCTACATCTGGGGAAAAAAACCACTATATATTAGACCTTATTTGCAAATGTTCTGAATTCTAAATCCCTAGCTGACATATGATTAGATATGACTCCTAGAATTATATGCTCAGTCAGATACTCCCCTAGGCCATTTCTATTTGGTTTCTCACCAAATGTGTACAAGCATTTAAACTTTCTACAAAATGTCTGGCTTTCTTATTCAAAGAATGCAAAAATCCTCACAAAGACATTCTGAATTGTCCTCAAGAGGCCATCGGAAGTCCCTAGCACTTTGCACTGGCTATACTCTCAATGCACATATTTTGTAGGCACAAGAACACCTAAATTAGGTGACTAATTTAGTAACCTAGACATAAATTGTACTGTGAAACTAAAGAGTTTTGGTTTTAGTATAATGCACAATAGGGTATAAAAATGGTTAAAATAAGGCAGATCTTCACTCTAATCCTTTAATTAAAAGGCACTCTAAAAGGAAATATCTGAGTGATGTAACTTCATTTCATGTATTTTTTTAAACACAAAAATGCTCCCAATTGTATGTATGGTAACTTTTGCTGAAAGGTAGAAAATAATTGGTGTCCAGAAGTTGTATTTATGTTTATTAGCTGATTTCAGTAAATCACAAAAGCACTCACCAGATTATCCTAGAAAGCAATATGCATTCTGTTTCATGAAACCATCTAATCTTGAATTAACAGGTTGCCCGGAGACAATTAATTAATGAGAACTGAAAGTACACACCATCCCCTAAGACATCCTTGTAATGTCATAGAATTGAGTTCTCATTTACACTGTTATTAAGTTGTTGTTTTATAGCATAAATGTGTATGAAACATTAGAAGGAATCTGTTCTCAGGACATTACATTCTAAATTAAATATTACCTGATTTAATATATTCTGCAGGTCAGAGCAGATGTTCATGCAAAGTTAAATTGAAGCTTCTAACATCAAAAAATCCTTTCAATTAATAAAATATTGATAATTTGTGAAGTGGATACTTTAACATGGATTAACAGTATTGCTTTTTATAATGTGAATATGAAAAGGTTTAAAATGCATGAGAAATATTCAGCAGAGTAGTTGGACTGCCCTAAGGATTAAGTCTGGTGCTTCAGGATTGTCTTCTGAATCAATTAAGATTATTTTTTTTTTGTCATATGCATTTTGACATATGCATGTCAGTTTTCCAGTAATCTGAACAAGATATACTGTCAAGATAGTAAAAAAAGTGGTCTTATCAGCTTTAGAGACCAAAAGACTAGTCACAAACATTTGCTCATTTCTGATGTTTCCTAGGACAACTTTAAATACTCAGTCTCTTAGAGACATTCTACCCCTTAAATAAAACTGACAGTCTAATAAACAGTCAACCTAAGATACAGAAGAAGATAAATTCCATATAAGAAGGTAGGCTATTAAAGTTTAGTCAACACATTTCAGCCCTTTATACAGGAACAAATATGTAGCGACATGGAAAAAGAGAACTAATTGGATTAAAACTGATTAAAGATTCTTTAAAAAAAAGCTTATAAACTCATATTTGTGTGATGGTACCTCAGAAACAGAAATCTATTGACTACTATTGTAACCATACTGTGATTATACTCCTAATAATCATAATTTCTCACACTGTAGAATCATAGAATCATTTAGGCTGGAAAATAACCTCCAGATTATCATGACCAACCATAAACCTAACATTGCTAAATACACCACTAAACCATGTCCCTAAGTGCTGCATCTACACACATTTTAAATACCTCCAGGGATGGTGACTCAACCACTTCCCTGGGCAGCCTGTTCCAATGCTTGACAACCCTTTCAGTGAAGATTTTTTTTCCTAACAACCAATCTAAACTTCCCCTGGTGTAAAGTGAGGCCATTTCCTCTCATCCTATTACTTGTTATTTTGGAAAAGAGACCTACCTCCACCTGCCTACAACCTCCTTTCACGAAGTTGTAGAGAGTGATAAGGTCTCCTCTTAGCCTCCAGACTAAATAACCGCCATTCCCTCGGTTTCTTCTCATAGGATATGTGCTCTAGATCCTTCACCAGCTTTGTTGCCATTCTCTGGACATGCTCCAGCACCTCAGTGTCTTTCTTGCAGTGAGGGGCCCAAAACTGAACACAGTGTTTGAGGTGCGGCCTCACCAGTGCTGAGTGAATCACTGAGACAATCACTTCCCCAGTCCTGCTGGCCACACTGTTTCTGACACAAGCCAGATGCTGTTGGCCTTCTTGGCCACCCGGGCACACTGCTGGCTCATGTTCAGCTGGCTGTCAGCCAACACCCCCAGGTCCTTTTCTGCTTGGCACTTTTCCAACCACTCTTGCCCCAGCCTGTAATGCTGCATGAGGTTGCTGTGACCCAATTGCAGGATCCAGCACTTAGCATTCTTAAATCTCATCAGATGGCCTTGGCCCATCAATCCAGACAGTCCAGATCCCTCTGCAGAGTTTTCCTTTCCTCAAGCAGTTCAACACTCCTGGCCCAGTTTAGTGTCTTCTGCAAACTTACAGAGGCTACACTCAATTCCGTCGTCTAGATCATTGATAAAGATATTAAAAAGAACTGGCTCCAATACTGAGGCCTGGGGAACACCACTTGTGACGGGATGCCAGCTAGATTTAATTACATTCACCATCACACTTTGGCCCTGGCCATACAGCCAGTTTTTCACCCAGGAAAGAATATGCCCATCAAGCCATGACCATCCAGTTTCTCCAGAAGAATGCTGTGGGACATGGTGTCAAAAGCTTTACTAAGGTCCAAGTAGACAATGTTCTCAGCCTTTCCCTTATCCACTAAGCAGGTCACCTTGACATAGCAAGAGATAGGTTAGCCAAGCAGGACCTGCCTTTCATAAACCCATGCTGACTGGGCCTGATCACCTGGTTGTTCTGCACATGCCATGTGATGGCACTCGGGATGATCTGCTCCATAACCTTCCCCAGCACTGAGGTCAGACAGACAGGCCTGTGGTTCCCCAGATAGTCTTTCCTGCCCCTCTTGTAGATGTGTGTCACCTTTTCTAACTTCCAGTCAACTGGAATGTTTAATGACTGGGTGGGCATAAGCCTGCCTGTGAGAGATGGAGTGATTTCCCTTGCTTCAGTTCTGTTTTCTTCTTTTTGGTGGTTTTTTGGGGGGAGTCTGTTTTGGCTTGGTTTGATTTGGTTTGCCTTTCCTTCAGCTGTTCAATGGTCTTTGTCTCGACCCACAAGTTTTCAAACTTTTGCTCTTCCAGCTCTCTCCCCTTGTCCTACTGATGTGAGGGGGGAGGGAGCAAGTGGTTTGTTTGTGTGCTTGGATGCTGGCTGGGGTCAACACACCACGTAAGTGTAACCAACTTTCTGCCTTTAGGCTAGATAGTGTTACATTAACAGTTGAACTTGATGATCTTAAGGGTCTTTTCTAACTTAAATGGTTCTATGATTCAAAAAGAATATTAGAAATAATCAGAAAATAACTTATTGATAAATGATTTTTCACAAATTTGAATAGCAGATTAGCATTACAAATAGACAAATTAACTCAGTGTTTCCAAAAGTCTGCGTATCTTCCAGTTACTGGAAGTTCTGGATATGTTATAACCCATATTAATTTTATCTTTTTGTGCTTTCTACTACGCTTTTTCTACTGATGTCTAATGTTTAGACAAATTCTTGTTTATTGCAAGGTTAAAAATACTTGAATCAGCTTGCTTCTCAAGCTTTAAAGTATCTTCTCTAAAGCCTTTCACTACAGCCAGATCTTGTTGCATAGAAATGTTCATGAAAACCTAGTAATGACTCTTGACATTACTACAAGTGACTTTCTAACATTAGATGCTGAATGATGTTTTCATAGTTTGACAGACATGAGTAATTGCCAGCAGTTCTTGAAAAAATTAACTATTTGGAGGTTTGTAAACTCTTGGTAAAGGAAATGCTGGCCACCAGCAAAATAATTTAGTCTTGAATTTATAGAATAGGAAGAATTGAGTACGAGATTACTTTCTCTACTGTTTACTATTAAAGCTGCCAGGGAGGCAGCAAAGCAGAGCTGCTCTGCAAAGGAAATTGAACCAGTGTGAAATCAGGACAGGAATGGGCAGTGTCCTCACCAGGAAGCATACATTCCCCTAACATCCAAACAAGGAAAACAGAGCAGGTTCTGTGATCGTAACCATGTTCAGAAAGGAGTCCAGTGATTGCCAGACAAAAGTCAATTGACATGGCGGGGGTGATGTCAATCAATCTAGGAAGTACAGTTAATCAGGAACAGCAAAGGGCAGGACTGAGCAGAAATGTTGCACAGAAACTGATGGATAGAAGGTTTCCTAAAAAAAAAAAAAAAAATAGCAACCCCCCCCACCTCATCCTCCCCCAAAAAAACAAACCACCCAACAACAAAAGCACACAAACAAACAAAATCCCACCAAAAAACTAAATCACTGTGGTTTTGGCATAGGACAGTGCTCATGTGGGGAACCATCTCTTGATCAGTTAGTCCCTGCCTAGTGATGTCTTCAGTTGGATCAGGTGAGTCTCTAAACTGTTCTGCTCACTTAACATCCTGCTGGCCCATGGTCCTAAGTGATCATGGCAACATATGCAGTATCCATCTTTACTGATTACCTTAACTACATAAAAACATGTCTTAAGTATCTAAACTGCATAAGAGAGTTCTACATAACATATTTTTGCACCCCTAGGAGCAGTTTCTATTGACTATTTACAAGCCTCTTAATTATGTAAATATAATCTGTTCAGCAGAAACACCCAAGGTGAGTCTCTGAAAGGGCCAAATCCTCCCCCCAGGAAGGTAATTAGCTATTTTAAGCATCCAATCTGCCCTACAACAGCTGGAGTTGCCTGAAGGGAGCCTTTAGGACTGTCCAAAGTTCCCACCTGGAGAGGTCCTGTAACAATCCATCGATTACTTATTTGTGAACCTCACCAAGAGTTCAGGCAAGCACCTATATTCAAGTCCATCTATTGCCTCATACCAGTCTTTTATCTTACCTAATTTGAGGAGTAGCCATGGAGTTCCTCCTCCCCAACACCCCCACACCCCCCAGAGGGATTGTGACTGAAGCGCCCTGGTTGCACACCCTGGTATCCAGCTATGCCACAGTTAGAACTAATGAATAATCCTCATTTTCACACTGACAACTCACAACTACTGCCTCATAGCTCATACCAGAGCAACAGCTTGAGCTGGTGTTGCTCCTGACAGGTCACTCCACAGGAGGCTGATCAGGGCGCTGAGGGCCTACTGATGCACGCGGGACACTGGCAGCAGCCCTCGCAGTCAGACAGAAATGAATGATCCACATTTGAAATTCTGCACAGCAAGTAAGATTCACATGACATCATGCAAGATAACTATTGCGGAAAGTTACTGAGACAAACAGCTCTCTCAGTAATCAGGGGAGAGAAATAATCACTTCTAGGAAGACATCCATCTCATTTCATGATAAACATACAAAATAAGTCAGATGAATCGTGGCAAAAAAAGTATTTGATTCCACTGATTTGTAGTGTCTGGATGACTGAATCACCTGTAGTTATGTAGGCAGCAGACACCTACCATTAGATGAGATGATTCCTAGAATCTGACCAGCATCTGTATTTACACTCTTGACATACATGTCATGTGAAAGCGTGACAGAGAAAAAACCCTAATTCTATAAGGATACAGAAAACAGCATTAGTTTGCAAGTCAAAGAGGTAATACTATTCATGCGTTAGTTTATAGTACAAAATTGAAACGTAAAAAAGGAAAGCTCCTCCGCAGGTCTTCAGTGCCTTTGTAACCATGTAATACAGTCTGGTTTAGCTTTGCAACTATATCGTTTGTTTCAGTGTAATCACTATGGGGAGATTGCTAACCAACCCTGGTTGTGTAATTTTGTGGCAAGAGGGAAAGAGTCATTTAAAACTTACGGTCACTGAGGACACTGTATGGTAGCTGAGGAGACCATTGTACAGGTAACTACTGAAACAAACTGGGACTCCTTGGGCTTGCCATAAGGGAATTAAATTGAGGATTGGTGATCAGTCAGCTGTAACTATAAGTTCAACTATTGTTTGCGACTCCTTAGAAGACTCTGAGATAGCTGTAAAGAGCATGTGTGATGCTAAATTAACATAGTACTGCCTATTGAATGACTACGTATGATTTTTCCAAGCAATGTAATGCATAAACATGTGTGGATTGTATAATTTTGTTTGAATTAAACATACAGCATGCACATTAGGTGGAACAATCCCCTGTGCATCCAGTGCTGTAATAAAGGAATGCCGGCTTCTTAATGTTACATTGCTGCTAAGGAGTTTTCTAATTCCCAATTTTGGTAACACCTTCATAAAAACAACTGTTTTGATTTAGTAATGAAGAAATGTTAACTCAGGTTTCACTTTCTGCTGAAGTAAATCTGTAATCATCCTGTAATAATTTCAGACTGATCGGTTAGTGATATTATTGAGGTAGTAAATATATTGCCCCTTCTAATCTAAATCTGACACAACAGATAGTGTTCAACATGACCATTTTAGAGACTATTTGTATACAGTCATACACTGTAAACCCGTTACTTAGCTCATGATGTTATAGAGTAGTAGTAGGTGACAATACATGGTATTATATTTAAAAGTATGAGACTAAAGTACATCCTGTTGCTGTATATATATGCATATGTATATGTAAAAATTTTAAAATGCATTCAGGTTTTATTCTGCAACAAAGCATGAAAGGTTTTGACAAAATAAAACAGCTGGAAGATATATTTTAGATGAAACCAGAATAACAAATAGGACAACCTATTTTCTGTCCATTGAAGCAATATCCATGTTGTATGAGCAAAAGTCAGTGAAGAATATGGACTCATATACTGAAAATAAAATTTATGTATATGTACCTGATAAACAAAGGTGTTAACTTTTTCAAACAAATCTTGCCATGAATGTGTAGAGATAGTTTTCTAATTCAGTTATTGGGATCCTACAAATTGAACTAAAGAGACATTTCTAAAAAAAAAAAAGATGATTAATACTGATCTCTGCAGTGCTGCACAAAATTCTGAATATTTTTTATGTATAAAGGCTATAATCGGTAAAAGGTTTAATTTGTTTTTAACTGAAACTTATGGATGCTACATAAAATTATTTTCTGTTGAAAGAAACTGAAATCTTTTGAAGCACTATATTAGTGAAGATAGTGACAGAGTTATTTTGTTAAGGAAAGAGAAAAAAGTGGAAGAGATCTTCATCTCCGTAAGCAGCTTGTATATGAAATGAATCAACTCTCTCTATCAGCAGTTACTAACCTGTGCTGTCAGAAAGGATATCTAAAAACCTAAGCAATATAAAAATACTGGGGTTTTCTCAGCATCTATAGTCACATAGTGTTACATTTTGATTCAAATTTCTTCAGAGTTTAAAAACTGCATTAAAGTTACATATTTTCATCTCATATTAGATTTATCTGTAAATATGGCAAACCTATATTTGATAATATTTCTGTGTAAAACTGAGCCACATTTCTTTCTGGGATACATTTGACACTTTTTCAGTTGTTTTCCTGTGTTTTGCAACTCCATTTGGCTGTAATCCTTTGTATAAGAGGCTTTGTGAACAAATATGTTGCACACTTAAAAGCACATCTAAAAGCATCGTGATAAATACTGAATAGCATTTTAAAATGTTTTTCATAATATACCTTTTTGATGCCCATTTAATCATGCAACAATGTTGATTTAGGTTTGAAATAATGTAGTATTTGTTATTTATGTATAATAAATATTAATAATACATTAATAGCACACTATAAACCATATGAAATGGAAACATGCTTTTGGAAAATGTTTATTCCAGTTCATGTAAAGACTTATATAGAGCCCTCAAAGACTGAAAATGTTATTGTCTAAAAATATTGAACATCTTTTCTACATAGCTGACTGAATTCTGGCAAAAAAAAAAAATCTGAATTGATATGATAAGGCTTTCCCAAATACTCTGTCCTTTTGGAATCACATTTTGAATGTTTAGACATGTGCCTAGTGCCATTTTAGACACAATCATATCCTGCCTGGACACCAGCTGCTGCATGAGAATTATGTGGGTCTCCTTAAAGTCCTGTGTCCAGTATGCCAGGAAAGTGAAGCTATCTTAGATACTTGTTGGTTCAAATATAAGTGGGCATCTAAGTTTAAGCACTTAAATTACTGTCTTAAAAAGCTAAATTGGGTGTGGTTTGTCTTGAACAGAAATCCCATTAAATAATTTCCTTGCTTTTCTCCCCATGGCTGCCCATCATGTAACCCAGACTCTAGCTGGTTGGTTGCACATTCTGCAGGGAAAACATGGGGATTAATTGCTTAATTCTGAGGTGGTTTATTAAACAGAGTTCTTGTTTCTTGGGGTAAGAGTTTTTAGTAGTAGCATTGTCTAAACAGTAGCATTTATTTATTTAATTATTAAAAAGCAAAACACTGTATTTCCACTTCATGAAGCTGTAGTGTTTATGTGTGTCTTGTGTGTTTTGGTAACAGTTTAAGCTCTTGGGAGTACTCAGATGACTTTCAAATAAAATAAAATATGTCTAAGGAGCTACTGGGACGTGATGTTTGGATTGCTATATTTTAATTATATAGCTCAGAACTAGCCAATTTCAGTTTTAGCTGCCAAAGAGTCTTTCTAAATCTGCCTCAAGTTCTCTATTTAGGAAAAAATGAAGGTTTTTCATTCAGTGGATGGAAATATTATTTTTATTTTGGTTTTGGTTTGTAATTGAACAGATGTTACAAAGATAAAATAATTTAATTTACACTCTTAAAGACATTCTGACATCAATACATTAAAAAAAATTCATTTTACCATAAAAACATTCCAAGGAAGCAAGAAATATTGATATAAAAAGAACCAAGACTTCCTCCTGGGTAATTATATGTAGCAGTAAGGTATGTGTTATGACAGGTTGATGTTGGAATGTTTATTAAAAATTTAACATAATACCTCTCTATTGATGCATCAAATCACATTGTTTCCAGAAGGTTTAAAATAAGGGCACAGATAGTACTAAAGTATTCTGTTCAATTTACCTAAGGCCAGGAAAGAATACTTTTTTATTTTTTCTTAAACACATGCCCCCCTCCCCCCCCCCCCTTTTTTTTCCCCCCCTTGTATTACCTTGAAGCTTAAAGTCTTCATGTTTATAAATAATGGACTAAGATGTAAGGTAACTTCTTTTTTAACTCATTTTCTATATAGAATGGACTTAAAACTATTCTGATAGCAAAGACAAAACTCCACATTATAACCAGACAGGAATCTCCTAGTCCTAAGATCCAGCAAAATTGACAAAAGTATTGATATTTGCCTCCATACTGTACAAGTAAGAGTCCATACTTGCTGGTAGGCATGAGCTTTGGTATGTTCTGAGACAATAAAGATGACTTGGAAAGTAAGGTGTCCCAGAACTACTCATGTTTTCTTTTTCTTACAGGTGCACTAATGTGGTTGAAGATTACTGACCACTGTATTAAACTGTATGATGTATTGGTTTTGACTGGAATAATTTTCTTCGTAGTAGCTCATGTGTGGTGCTGTGTTTTGGATTTGTGATCAAAACAGTGTCAATAACACACAGATGGTTTAGCTATTGCTAAGCAATGTTTACACAGCATCAGGACCTTTCCTGCTTCTTATGCTGTCCCACTAGTGAGTAGGCTGGGGGCACACAAGAAGCTGGGAAGGGACACAGATAGAACTGCTGACCCAACTTGTTATTCCAACTCTGGGTTCTTCACCCAGTGTGCAAGAGCTGATCCACACACAGAATCGAGATACTTGTTTACTGCATGTCTGCACAGAGGTGGGTGCTAGGTGGTAAATCCACAAAGCTAGCAACCCTCTTGACACATAGTAAAACTTTTTATACACTTTGAACAATTCTTTACAATGAGATTTAGTCACACTTAATTCTCATTGATTCCTACAAGCTTCATCTCCATTTAAAGGTACAGCATTCTTTTTTTTTTTTTTTTTTTTTTTTTTTTCCACTGGGCATGTTCTATGGGGATGGGATTTTTTTAGTCTCATTAACCTTTTGGTTCTCCTTAAGCTTATCTTGTGTCCCAGTTTGACATATTTATGGTGTCTATTCGTTCTCCCAAGGCCATGTTTTGTTGACTGTAAGGATTAACTAACATCTTCTGTTTTTCAAACTCTTGTTTTTCACCGTATATATATTTACATATATTTTTCCTGCCTCTCTTTTTCGTCTTTAAAGTAAATAATTCTTGTATCAAACTGACTAAAAAAATATCCCATACCATGCCAAGTAATAAAAGTTAGGGGAAGAAGGGCAAAAGGGGGATGTTTGGAGTTACAGTGTTCATCTTCCCAAGTAACCATTATGTGTGATGCAGCCCTGCTTTCCTGGAGACGGCTGAACACCTGCCTGCCCATGGGAATAGTGAATTAATTCCTTATTTTAGTTTGCTTGCACATGTAGCTTTTGATTTACCTTTTAAACTGTCCTTACCTCACCTTTTACACTTTGGATTTTCTCCTCCATCCCACTGAGGGAAAGCAAGTAAACACATGTGGATATTAACTACCTACCAAGTTTAAACCACAACAACGGTTAAACCAAATAATGGGCAAAAGACAAGCTTTATTGCAGACATGTAAATGTGCTTCTGGACCTGATAGTGATACCAGTGTGCAAAATGCTGTAGGTAAATGTAAAATTTCCCTCAGTAACTCCACAAACTAATTCATGTGCATGTGTATGTATACCACATACGTTGTGTATACAATCATTATAATTTGGATTTATAATGTCCAAATGCAGACACTATTTACATGTGTTAAGTGACTAAAGAAAGCATCCAGAATATTCATGAACCTGTAGTGTCCCAATGGCTCAGAAAAAAAAAAAAAAAAAAAAAAAAAAAAGTCCTCTGAGGACTTTCCCTGAATTAATTAGCAGCCACTAGATCAGACCACTTAACCTACAGTCAGAAGCACTCACACACACACACACTTTATTTAACTGAAAATCACATCATCATCAATCCATTTTTTACTTGTGTAGAATAAAGGTATTAACAATGTAGGAAAGAAAGGGCTAAACTTGATGGGTAATCTAGACCACTGTCTGGAAAAAGTTGGTGCTTAGTATCACCTGATCTGTTTGTTATATTGGCACTCAGTAATTAGGCTAATATCATGTGTAGAAGTCAGGTTAAGAGGTACAGGTTTGACAAATCTATAGACATTTGTTTTTTAACTATGCAAGAGGTCAACAAATTATCTCACACTAAGCTAATTTATTTTCAGGAAATTTATGTTGACTTCGATATGGAGAGGGGATTTTGATATCCTACAATACTAGGGATTTTGAGCACAGTTTGGTTTAGTTTGGTCTCAATATATTCCTTAAAAATTATGAAATACTGTGTAGAGAAGATTTTTAAATTAATAGCCACAAGATTCTTATGGATCTGTATTAAAGTGCATAAGATTTTTGCTCTATTTTTGCAGTGTGTTAATCAAAACAGGAGAAAATTTAAGAATTTATCCTTTACCTTATCTTAAAACCTAAATATAAAAAGAAGATTCAGCTGCAATCTCATCAGTGATTAGAGCTGTACTATCCAGGGCATTCAGAGGGAAGCAGGTAAAGCTGATTAACTGATTAGAGATTAAATAAACAGGTTATTTATTTGAGCTTTATGAGGATCTTGCACCTACCCCTCATAGCTCTGTGTAGCAACACAGCTCTCTGCACTATCTATCTTGTAAAAATCATTCTGTATTATGACAGGTAAGGTGATAGTTTCAATTACTAAATTAAATGTGATTGTGTTCAAATCCTCCTGGTGCTTTTAGTCTTAGTAATGTTTCAGTTGCCTTAATATAATTGCCAAGATCTTCATAGCAAGGTAGGATAAAGCTAATACAATATTTCACAGTAAAAACAAAAAAAAAAAAAGGTGGAAAGAGAGAAAACACTGATATTAAAAACAGTGGGGCCCATGACAGATAAAATATCCTCAGCCCTAAAAAGATAGAAGTCAAAAGAACTGTTCACCTTTGAAAATATATTACCATTAATTTTTTCTTATATTTTCTGAATACAGAACTTCTTACTATTAAGATCAACTTTAGTCTAGATTGTTCAGCCATGGTTTTTTATTTCCATACAAATAACTTTGTATGTGTACAACATCATTTTGTAAGTAGCTTCAAAACAAAATCATGCTGACTGATTCTGCCATACCTCAAATAACTTTGAAGTGCACAAACTAAAGCTTTCCTAGGTGCTTTTATAAAAATGTTTAATTTTTTTTATTTTATTTTTTTTTTATTATAGACAAGCATTTACAGTGAGAGATCCCCAAATGTAAATGACCTTGGCTTTTGGTTTGCCAGTAAAATATTCAGCATTCCAATTTATATTTTAAAGTAGATATTTACTCATGTGGGTTTTTTTGAGGAAGAGTGCATTTTCTTTCTTTCAAATACTTTGCTTTATTCAAAAGCAAAAATTCTATTTTAATATAACATCTGTTGACACTTAAAATATATTTTACCTGCTAATATACTGTGTGGAAATTTTTAGAAAAAAAGTTGATATTTACTGTCATATTAGAAGTAACGATGAGTTTTTAAAACTAGTGAAGCTCAAAGACACTATTTCAAGGATGTAACTTCTTTAGTCATAAAATGTGCAGAAATGGATCACATTACTCTTCCACTTTATTGCTGGATATTATTTGCATAAAAATAAGGAATTATTGCATTTCAATTTTTAAAAAAATGCTATTACTTATGTTTTCTGGATGTTTTATATTTCCATGAAATCTATTTTAGATCTTTAATATGTATTATAGGTTTTATTACTGTGCATGGCAACTTGAGAATCTTTCTTGTTTCTTCTTTCCTCTTTTTCTTCTTTCTTCTTTCTTCCTCTTCTTATTCTGACTACAAAGACTCATATTCACCATATTTAGAGAAATCTTTGAATTTTCATTTACTTATAATGAAGTGTATACATCCATTCCAGTGATTTTTCCATTTTGTCATATGTATAGTGATTGCAGTGACTGGAAGTATGCCATCATTCATGATAAATAATTGAGTTCTGCTAAATATACCATACCAAGTACTGGCTAACATTTACTAGAAAAATTAGAAATTCCGCCTTAAAAATCTTATTTATCCTTTCCTTTTTATTGACTATATTTCACTTTTTTCTTCTCAAAAGTGCTAATGTTCTTTCCAGTTATGCTATTTTTTAACTTTTATGCTGTTTTGTATCTTTCTTCTTTAATAACAAGCCCCTTAGTTAACAATTTCTCACTCTCTCACTTTAGTTCTGTTCATAGATTTTTCAGAAAAATGACCATAAAACGTCCATTTTCTCTTGAAGAATTAACCCACAGATTTTCTTGTTTCAACAGCGTCACAGTTTAAGATCAAATGAGCACATAGAGATTAAATGGATTTGGACACTAAAACATTTTAATCACAGATACATGCAACTTTACAAATTTCATTACTTTCTTATTCAGTGACAGAGATGGCACAATTCAGGACAGAGGTCCTCAAACTACGGCCCACGGGCTGGATACGCCCCCCCAGGGTCCTCAATCCAGCCCCCAGTATTTACAGAACCCCCCTGCACACCTGCCCAACCCCCCTCCCCCCCCGCCAGGGGTTGGGGAGGAAACCAAGCAGCCGCAGATGACTGCCTGCCACTTCATCTGTGCGCCGGCCCCCTGTTTAAAAAGTTTGAGGACCCCTGATTCAGGAGAACCATTGGGTGGGTCAGTGGAGCAGTTCCTGTCATTAATTCTCAGTACAGTGGGAGAGATGAGGCCGTCCAGGAAGAGAGACAGGGTGCTAGCATGGCAGATCCAACTGTGTGAGGTCCCAGGGCCTCTCTCTGGTTCCCTCAGGTTTGTTACATGTTGAAGACATAGTCCCACATTCCAGTGCAGAGTCATGGATCCCTCCAGTTGCCTGGGTTTCCCTCCAAATTCTTTAGTTTTCTCAACCCCACAACTGGGTAGAGAATATTTCCTGAAACCAGGATATCTACTAATGATCTTTAAATTCTTAGTGTAAACTGTTTTTATAGCCTTCCCTTCCTACACGGTTTGGTCATGGGTGGAGATACGGAGTTATAGTGAAAGAAATCATTCCAATAAAGGCCTGTGCTTTCTTTCTCAACTTGGGAGCAGGCCAGTCTTTAATAGCGTCCATCTGTCTGAGCTCTGACTTGACATAGGTGCCTACCAATTTATTGCACAGATAAACAGTTTCCACAATCTTCACTTTACACTTCACCACCTTTACATGCAGGGGGATCAAATTAAATAGCCACAGGCAGTATTCACTGTATTATTCCTACTTCTGAGCATCTGAGGTTGCAAACTTGATAATGCTTTTAAGTGATTTGTTCTCGCGAGTAATTATATGCTTAAGGAAAAAGTATGCAAAATAAAAATAACTCCTCAGGTGGTTTCATGCTGACACCCAAATGAATCATGTAGAGGTTATAATACTTTCTAATCACTGTAACTATCTGTTCTAATTGAATAAAATAAATTTTTAAAAAAGCAGTAATTAAGATAAACAAATTCCAAGAAGTGATGAGATATGTTGAGAATAGATTTGCTACATTTGGTTGTGATTTCTAGAGGTCATGTAGGAGTTAGTCAACCTGACCCTCTTGGAAACTACCTCAGGAACAAAGGAAAAGAACAGAGCTGGCAGATGTTTGAGGATGCTTTCCTTAGAGTGCAAGAGCTCTCAATTGCTGTGTGTAAAATATCAGGAAAGGAAGGCAAACGACTGGCATGGCTGAATCCAGGCCTGCTGGTCAAACTAAAGGGCAAGAAGGAAATGTACAGGCAGTGGAAGCAGGGACAGGTATCCTGGGAAGAGTAACAGGATGTTGACCAGTTTTGTAGGGATGGGATCAGGAAGGCCAAGGCACAGCTGGAGCTGAACTTGGCAAAGGATGCAAAGAATAATAAGGGTTTGTGTGGCTGTCTGCCAGAAAAGGAAGGTCAAAGAAAGTGTACCCTCCTTGACAAGCAAGACTGACAAACTGGTAACAATGGATGAGGTGGAGGCTCAGGTACTCAACAACCTTTTTGCCTCTGTCTTCACTGGCCATCTCTCTTCCCACACCTTTTGAGTGAGTGGACTGCAAGACAGGGAACTAGGGGAGCAAAGTTCTTTTCACTGTAAAAGAAGATCAGGTTTGTGTCCACCTGAGGAACCTAAATGTACATAAGTCTATGGGAACTTACAAGATGCACCCCAGAGTCCTCAGGGAATCAGCTGATGTTGCCAAGCTACTCTCCATGATATGTAAAAAGTCATGGCAGGCAGATGAAGTCCCCAGGGACTGGAAAAAGGGAAATATTGCACCCATTCTTAAAAAGGGTAGAAAGGAGGGCCCTTGGAACTACTGATCTGTCAGCCTTACCTCTGTGTCTGGGACCATCCTGGAACAGATCCTCCTAGAAGCTATGCTAAGGTACATGGAGGACAGGGAGGTGATTCAAGCCAGCCAGCATGGCTTCCCCAAGGGCAGGTTGTGCCTGACAAACTTAGTGACCTTCTATGATGCAGTGACTGTATCAGTGGGCAAAGGAAGAGCTACGGATGCTGCCTATTTGGACTTCTGTGAGGCCTTTGACATGCTCCCCCACATCATCCTTCCCTCTAAATTGGAGAGATATGGATTTGATGGGTGAACTGTTTGGTGGACGAGGAATTGATCCGATGTTTGCATCTGGAGGGTAGTGGTCAATAGCTTAATGTCCAGATGGAGATCAGTGTCAAGTGGTATGCCTTAGGGAGTCTGTACTGGGACAAGTACTGTTTAATATCTTCATCAGTGGCATAGTGGGATCAAACACACCATCAGCAAGTTTGCAGGCAACACCAAGCTAAGTGGTGCGGTTGGCATGTCTGACGGATGGGATGCCATCCAGAGGAACCTGGAGAATTTCCAGAAGTGGACCCATGTGAACCTCATGAGGTTCAACAAGACCAAGCACAAGGTCCTGGGCCTGTATCAAGGCAACCTCCATTACCAACACAGGCTGGGGATGAAGGGATTGATAGCAGCCCTGAAGAGAGTGACTTGGGGGTACTGGTGGATGAAAAGCTGGACATGAGCCGACAATGTATACTTGCAGCCCAGAAAGCTGACTGTATCCTGGGGTGCATCAAAAGCAGTGTAGCGAGCAGGTCAAGGGAGGTTTTTCTTCCCTCTGCACTGCTCTCATGAGACCCCACCTGGAGTCCTTGTTCTTGAGTCCCCAGGACAGGAAATACATGGACCTGTTGGAGCAGATCCAGAGGAGGGTCACAAAAAATGAAATGATCAGAAGTATGGAACACCTCTCCTGCTAGAACAGGCTGACAGCTGGGGTTGTTCAGCGTGGAGAATAGAAGGGTCTGGGGAGACCTTATTGCAGCCTTTCAGTACTTAGAGGGGGCTTATAAGAAAGATGGGGACAGACTTTTTAGCAGGGCCTTTTGCGAAGGGCAAGGGGTAATGGTTTTAAACTAATAGAGGTTAGATTTAGACTAGATAGAAGGAAGACATTTTTTATTATGAGGATGGTGAAATCCTGGAACAGATTGCCCAGAGAATCTGTGGATGCCTCATCCATGCAAGTGTTCAAGATTAGGTTGGATGAAGCTTTCAGCAACCTGATCTAGTTGAAGATGTCCCTGCTCATTGCAGTGGGGTTGGACTAGATGATCTTTAGTGGTACCTTCCAACACAAATTATTCTATGATTCTGTGGTTCTATGTATTCTAGCCATCATGAACAGTTGCATTTGTGTCCCAAGCTTAACAATGTGTCATGTATAGCTCACAGTTCAGTAACACAGATATCTCAGAAAAGAGGAAACGATGTTGGTACTTTACAGAAACTGTCTAGTTTTCTCTCACAACTGTATTATTAGCTTAAAATATTCCTAGATGTCTTTAGGTAAGTTAACTCCATTTTTCAGATCTGTAGTATATGTATGCATTATGGTTTATGATACACAGATCCACTCTCCAGTTTCAGCCACTGCCTCTCCTAATCCCGCTTTTCTATGGCTTTCTTTGTTCCATTTCTATTTTTCAAGGAACATAGACCTTAAAGCAACATTGTCTATCAGCTGAGCTTAATCCTCTGCTATTTTGAGCAATTACACAATAAAATCCCCATTTAAGGTCAAACCTAAATTTACACATGACCAGTTTACACCCATTTATACATATTAGTACTTAAAATTATTGCTTTTAAATTAATATTTTCTCCTTGTATTTACAGGGAATAATCATATCTGTTATTAACTTCCATTTAGCTAAGCCAAAATCCCACATACTTCCTTAAAAGGTTAGTGACATGCCAGCTTAAACCAGTCTAATTTAAGATTACCTTTCCTGCCTGTCCCTCCGTTCTTAGTCATGTGTGCCATGAGCAGTAAATGGCTTTCACGCTGTCATACACTAAGCCAGTTTAGAGAGCTAATTCAAAAGAAAGCTAAATTAAAAAAAAATAAAATAAAAAAAAAAGAAAGAAAAAATAATAAAATATTTTATCCAGTTCTTGGGGATTTTTTCTATCTGTTGTGAAGTTTTGTTTTCTTAGTTCTACCCTTGAACTGCATTATCAATGGATGTGTATGTACTCCTTTTAGCACAAGTAGATCAGAGTGTCAGGATCAATGTCTCAATCAATGCAGATTATGGAATTTCCAGTTTAGGATACATCACATGTCCTAAAACCACACCTTCATTTTCTAGGAAGTTATTTTCCCAAATGTTGTGGAACTTTTTCAAGCAGCTGATTTCAACTGTTCATGTATTCTGTTGTTAGAATATTCTAAAAGCAAAATATGTCTGTCTTCAAAATCACAACAGAAAGTACATCTCTCAGTCAAAGAAAATTTATTGATGATAACTTTCTAGCAAAGGTAATTGAGGACCCAACGAGGGCAGGTGTTCTGTTGCACCTTATTCTTATGAAGAAGGAAGAATTAGTTGGGGAAGTGAAGGCCAAGGGCACCTTTGGCTGTAGTTACCATGAGATAATGGAATTCAGGATCTTAAAGAGGAAGTGTTCTGTTTTCAGCTGGGATAGAGTTAATTTTCCAAGGACCTGCTAAAAAGGATCACCAGGGGGATGGTCCTTGAGTGGAGTGCAGGAGATGTGGTTGATTTTCAAGGATCACCTCCTCCAAGCCCTAAAACAGTGCAGTTCCACATGAAGGATGTCAAGCAAAAGGGGGTCAGAAGTCTGCGCAGACAAGCAGAGAGCTGACACAACTGATACATAACGGGGAAGCACAGAGGATGTGAAAGCAAAATCAGGTGATGCAGGAGGAATGTAGAGACAATGAACAGGCAGTGATCAGTTTAGGAGAGCCAATTCTCCCCCTGGAGTTGAATCTGGCAAGGGATGTGAAGTGCAATAGGAAGAATTTCTACATTTACATGAGCAGAAAAAAAAACAACAAACCCACAACACAACAAAAAACCCAAGGATAAATGTGGGTCTGCTTCTGAATGTGGCAAGGAACCTGGCATCAAAGGACATGCAAAAGGCCTTTTTCACCTTGGTCTTTACTTACCTGAATTGACTTCACAGATCCTAAGCACCTGTGTCCTGTGATAAGTTCCAGAACAAAGCCTTGCTCTTATTGAAGGAGGATCAGGTTAGGGAATAGTTAAACAAATCAGGCTTACATAAGTTAATAGGCCCTGACAGGTTACATCCATGAGGGAGCTGGCCGATATCATTGCAAGGCCACCCGTTGTTATCTTTGATAGAGCATGGTGATTGGAGATGGATTTTGGGGTGTCCTGTTTTTTGCTGGGATACGGTTAATTTTCTTCTTGGTAGTTAGTGCAGTGCTGTGTTTTGGATTTGGAGTGGGAACAGTGTTGATAGGACACTGATGGGTTTGGTTGTTGCTGCATAGTGTTTGTACTGGATTGGGGACTTTTTGGGTTCTCAGGCCTTTCTAGCGAGAGGGCCAGAGGAGCACAAGAAATTGGGAGGGGACACAGGCAAGACAACTGACCCGAACTAGCCAAAGAGGTATTCCGTACCATGGGGCATCATGGTCAATGTATAAACTGGGATGGGCTGGCCAGGGCTGCCAGTCATTGCTCGGGACTGGCTGGGCATCTGTCAGCAGGGGTGAGCAGCTGTGTTGTGCATCACTTGTTTTCTTTTCTCCCTTCCCTTTGGATTCCATTCCTCTCACCTTCTCCCTCCTTTTCATTGTAACTGTTATTACTATTATTGTTGTTCTTTTGGTTTTATTTTATCTCAGTTATTAAGGTGTTCTTATCTTAACCCTGGAGTTTTACATTCTTTTCTGATTCTCCTCCCCACCCCCTTGGTGAGGGAGGAGTGAGCGAGCGGTTGCATGGCACTTAATTACTGACCATGACATGGGGACTGGAAGAAACAGTCAGTCCTGTGATCAAGAGGCAAGAAGGATCCAGGGATCTACATGCTGGTTAGCTTCACCTTGATCCCTAGTACGGTGATGGAGCAAATAATCCTGGAAAACATTTTCAAATACACGAAGAACAGGGTGATCGGGTGTCAGCATGGACTTTCAAAGGGGAAAACATACCTGATCAACCTGATAGCCTTCTACAATGAGATGACTATCTACAATGAGATGAGATCAGTGAGTAAGATACCAGTGGATTTTGTTTATTTTGAATTCTCCCATAACATCCTTATAAACAAACTACTGAAGTATAGACTAGACAAGTTGACAGTAAGGGTGACCAAAAAGAGGCTAAACTGCTGAGTCCAGGGGGTTTTGGTTAGGTAGCACAAAGTCCAGTTCAAGACCAGTCACTAATTGTGTACTCCAGGGGTTGACACAAGCAAATACTGTTTAACATCATCATTAATGAAGTGAATGATGTGACAGAGTGTGCACCCTCAGAAAATTTGTAGATAATACAAAACTGGGAGGAGTGGTTGACAGATCAGTCATTCAGTGCCATTCAGTGGGATGTCCACAAGGTGAGAAAATGGGTCAATAGAATGATGATGGGGTGCAGCACAAGCATTGTATTATTTCATAACTTTGGAAAAAAAAAAATACACAAAAATGTCTGAACATCACAGAAGCATCACATGTAGTCCAGAAAACAACCAGAACCAAGTACTATGGAGGGTGGTTGTGACCCATCTGCTAAAAGAGAAAAAGTCTTTATCAGTGTGGATATTGATCACTGCATAGTTTTGACTAGAGGTAAAGGATCCCTCTGTGGATTAGTAAATACTAAGCCCATATTACTGTGAATAGCCTACTTCCAGTAATGAAAGAAATGTGTGCCAGCTAGACATATCCATAATGTATAGGTATAACCATATCCATACATGGTCAAATTTCTCATATACTTAAGGTGGACTCTGAAATACACCATACAAAAGCCTGTGTAAACCAAACTTCTTTCATCCAGGTTAAATAAAAAAAAAAAAAAAAATTATATCCATCACTGTAACATTAAGACAGAAATGGGTATTATGAGACAGAGGCCACAAATAACATGATTTTCAGAAAAAGCAAACAGAAAGAGCAGGTGCTTCAGAACTATGCACAGCAAGAACCACAGTTATCACCATCATGAAACTATGTGTTCAAGTCAGCAGATCTGAAGAACTCTATAGACCAAATAATAAACAGCTGTATCTAAGAGATGCACTGAAGACAGATGTCAGATAAGAAACTAAGCCATTCCATGAGATGCTGGTTCATGTGATATCTATATATTCATGAGCGCAAGTCGCCACTGAATCTAGTATAAAAAATAGATCCAGGGAATTTAAACACAACAGGAGGTTCAAAATAATTTTGTAAGACTGAAATGAAGCAGCAGGCAGCAATAAGTGTACCTGGTAAGCACAGCAGAAAACAGTACTGAACAATCAAACTTAAATAAAGATTATAAAAATTATGATAAAACATCTTTAAACAGATGTTCAGAAAACCTATGGAGAGTTTAAAAGGCGGGGGGGGGGGGGGGGGGGCGGGGGGGGAATAAAAACAGCACCCTTTAAAAGACACAAATGTAAATGTTAGTGTATAAAAGTCTTGGCCACCAGGAAAAGATTATAATATAGTTTGAACGTTGGTTCAAAAAAAACGTTCATTCCTACTGCTAATTTCTATTAGTAACAGGAATTGCTAATAGAACCTGCATCTCACAGAACCCTAGCTTAAAATAAAATTGTCACAAAACTTTAAAAATACTGTAAATATGTCATAACTATTGAAGTGAGACTAACTACTTAAAACCAGAAACTTTAATTTTTTTTACTAATAAAAAAATAGCCTTTCAAATATTATTAATGCTTATATTATTTCACCAAAACAATGACAATAAGTTGATAAAAATTCACACAGGTAACAATTCTTTATAATACTGTGTTTATTATTTACATGTAAAATATCTATATCTAGAAGAAAATATTGTCCTTTCATCATCTCTATGATTGTGTAGTGAGTACATTCAGCAATGCATTCCTGAAAATTCAATTAAGAAAAAAGATAAATAGCATAACAGAACCATAAAAGATGTTCTTGGGATACAATTTATATCCTTCCCCCCTCCACACAATTCAACATATACTCCATATCATGAAAGCTGATAAAAATTATGTAACTGTTTTCTACACACTCCCTAAAATTGTGTATTGAAGCATGTGGGAGTTTTCATAAATCTTGAACTGGTGTTTAGATAGTATAGACTACCTACTTAGATATGGTACATTATTCTAATTTTAATTCCATTACTTTCAGTTTAGTGATGGATATATCATTAAGATGAAGCATTTGGGGGTGTGCTTTTATTAATAATAATTAATGTTCTTTTCTTCCCCAGAAGGGCTTTACATTGTGCCTTTCACATTGTATTAGGTTTACATGCAAGGTTTTGGTAGCAGAGGGACTACAGGCAGGGGTGGCTTCTGTAAGAACATGTCAGAAGCTGTCCCTACATCTGATAGAGCCAGTTCCATCTGGTTCCAAGACATACCCACTTCTGGCCAAATCCGAGATAATCAGTGGTGGTGGTAGTGCCTCTGTGATGACATATTTTAGAAGGAGAAAAAAACTGATGCAAAACAGCAGCCAAAACAGAGGAGTGAGAATATGTGAGAGAAACAATTTTGCAGACACCAAGGTCAGTAAAGGAGGAGTGGGAGGAGGTGCTCCAGGTGCTGGAGAAGAGATTCCCCTGCAGTCCACGATGAAGACCATGGTGAGGCAGGCTGTGCCCCTGCAACCCATGGAGGTCCATGGTGAAGGAGATACCCACCTGCAGCTAATGGAGCACACAATGCCAGAGCAGATGGATGCACCCAAAGGAGGCTATGACTCTGTGAAAGGTTTGTGCTGAAGCAGGCTCTGGTCAGGACCTGTGGCCCCATGGAGACAGAGGAGCCCAGGCTGGAGCAAGGTGGCTGGCAGGACTTGTGACCCTGCAGGGGACCCACACTAGAGCAGTCTGTTCCTGAAGGACCACACCCTGTGGGAGGGACCCGTGCAGAAGCAGTTCATGAAGAACTAAAGCCTGTGGGAAGGACCTATGTTGGGAAAGTTCATGCAGAACTGTCTTCCGTGAGTGGTACCCCATACTGGACCAGGGGAAGGGTGTGAGGAGAAAGGAGCAGCAAAGGCAATGTGTGATGAACTGACCACAACTCCCATTCCCCATTTCCTAGTGCTGCTGGTGGGGAGGAGGTAGAGAAATCACGAATGAAATTGTGCCTAGGAAGAAGGGAAGGATGGGGGGAAGGTGTTTTAGGATTTGGTTTTATTGCTTATTATCCTGTTCCGACTTTGGATTGGTAATTAATTAAATTAATTTCCCCAAGTTGAGTATGTTTTGCCCATGACAGTAATTGGGGAGTATTCTTTCCGTCCTTATCTCAACCCACAAGCATTTTGTCATATTTTCTCTCTTCTGTCCAGTTGAGGAGGGGGAGTGATAGAGTGGCTTGGTGGACACCTGGTGACCAGCCAAGGTCAACCCACCATACCCAAAATTACAGCAAAACTGAGAAAATATCTAATGTGTCATAAAGTAGAGAAATGAATAAATATTAATGTTTAGATTAAAATTGTATTCCCTTTAAAAACCCTTCAAATTTCAAGAAGCCCCTGAATAATTTCATCTCTGTGGTCTTTCAGCTTCTCTGAGTTTCTGTAATATTATCCTGAGACACAATAATAGAAGCAATTGAATAAGGGATAGATATTTTCACTGTGACTCTAGAGTACAAAATACGTACATGATATTTTGTCCTTCTCTCTCTCCCCCCACCATCTTTTTCATCTTCTTTCTCCTTGTATCTGTGTAATGGCAGTCATCAAATAATTCTACTATCTTGTAAATGACTGGCTGCTGCAGGGAAGTTTTATTTCATGATTTTCAGTCACTTTAAAATTCTAGTGATGCCCTGAAATTTCAGAAGCTAGAATTTAGCTTTCAAATAAGTGATCAGAATGGATGGATTATAGTGGCCAGTAAACTAGCCTCTTGAAAACAAAGAAAGCTAGTGCTAGTCGGTTATACTATTCTGATGTGAGATGATTGTTTCATTCAAAAAATACGAAGGCAGGCCCTGGGAAAGAGCATAGTTCATGTGTTTAAGTTTCTGTAGTGAGTGGACAGTATCAGGACATCTTTAGATGACCTCATGGCTAGTTTCTCTACTAAACAAGACTTACATGGTGGTAGGATCATAGGGATACTTGAAGTTTAAAAATTTTCAGCAGATAAATCTCAGTGTCTGCCTAAAATACCATAGACATAAATACTTTAGATATGATTAAAAAGTCACAGAAATGAAACATGTACATCTTTAGAAGATTTCAAAACACTGGAATATAGCAAGAGAATCTGAAGAAAAGTCATTAACTAAAGATCTGACTTGAAAGCTGAACAAATAGTAAATGGAAAAATTAGTCACAAAATACTTTGCATACAGTTCTTGCTATTTCCTGTGTCCTGAGACAACTGAATGAACATGGAAATTTTTTGCAATGATAGGTTTGTCACCATTAGGAAAAAAATGCAAAGGAGACTTCAAATGACCAGCATACTCTCATAAGCTCTTTAAACAGGTAGTCTTTTGACAAACATTGAGATTTTAAAACTGCTAGAAAACTATTAATTTCTTTCCTTCATTGTAGCCATATACATAGAATAAAAGAAACAAACAAACAACAAAAAAAACCCCAACATACCCAAACAACACGTTTACAGTAATGTTCTTAGTTTTACAGTTCAGAAAAGCTCATATTAGATCTTACCATATTTACAATATTGCTTTCATTTATCTCAAATGTAATGACACTCTGGGGCCAAAATATCTTTTGGAATGTTCCTAACCTCAACTGATACAAAACGTTCTATTTGTTTATGGTCTTTTACTATTTTAGGTGTTATTTTCCATTTATCTTGCTACTTAAAATGCAATTGAACATAGTACTTTTATTTTTTTATTTACTTGTAACAAGTACCCAGTATAGAACTCAACTGTAAAGAATATCTTTCTGAAAAAGATGTCAACTACTGTCATGATGCCAGAAATTTCCAGGAACCTTAAAAATATTATAAAAGAAATTATAATTGTGATGTTAAGCACTTACCAACTATTCATCTTCTTCCAGTTCTTCCAGACCAAGAAATTTTGGTTGTTTATTTTTTTCTTTAAAGCATCTGACTAGCAATTAGGTGTTCACTACAAAGGTCAAAGGCTAGAGAAACAAATCCAGGCTCCTATTACTGACATTGATCAGGTTATTAAAGGGATTGAATTTTTAGACATTTTTAGGAGTTGTTTCAAATTTTGTTTAATCTTTATGTTCATAAAACAAAGCACTAGAGAGCTAGAAATGCAAGTTCTTCAGAGATTTGGAAACAGGGGGTCTTTTTTGCTTGGCAAGTTATTTTTAGAAGTCACATAAAAAGTGAGCCAGAGACCATCTCCTGAAACAGAGATTAATTTAAAAGCCTTAGATTAGAAATAAAATCAGAGAATACAACTGAGATGTCATGTCTCTCTTCAAACCATGTGATGCACTTTTGCCCCCACTTTGAGAATCTAAAGTTGCAGATAATATACAGCTTCACTTACTGTAAGTATCTGTGCTGGTTTTGGTTGGGATAGAGTTAATTTTCTTCATAGTAGTTTGTAGGGGGCTGTGTTTTGGATTTGTCCTGAAAACAGTGTTGATAATACAGGGATTCTTTCTTTATCACTGAGTAGCGTTTACACAGCGTCAAGGCCTTTTCTGCTTCTCACCCCACCCCACCATCCCACCAGCGAGTAGGCTGGGGATACACAAGAAGCTGGGAGGGGGCACAGCTGGGACAGCTGACCCCAACTGACCAAAGGGATGTCCCACACCATAAGACATCATGCGCAGCATATAATTCTGGAGGAAGAAGGAAGGGGGACATCCAGAGTTACAACACACATGATGTAGCCTTGCTTTTTTTGAGATGGCTGAACACCTGCCTGACGATGGGAAGTGATGAATGAATTCCTTGTTTTGCCTTGCTTGCATGCATAGGTTTTGCTTTCCCTATTAAACTGTCTTTATGTCAACCCACAAACTTTCTCACTTTTACTTTTCTGATACCCCTAAACCCTGTGGAAGACTAAGCAAGCAGCTGTGTGTTGCTTGGTTGCCAGCTGGGGTTAAACCATGACAGCATCAGATAACACCAGAGTCACCTTTTTGAATATGTCTGAGAAGAGCCTCAGAAAGCAAGATCTAGACTAATGCTGTTTGATGTGTTCCTGTATCTTTGCAATGCATCTCATAAGCTCAATTTATTTAATAAGATCACTGAAAAAAACACTATTACAAAGACATATGCAGTAAAGTACAGGATGACATATAGTTCTGTACAAAAATTATCTTTTAACTGGACAGCTTTTTTATCCTCTTGATAAGCAGTAGATTACCTGCACTACAGCCAAATATGAATAGAGTATCTGCTTGCAGTGGGCTTTGAAAGAGGTGAAAATAAAAATAAGGAGGTGGAAGACAGTTGCCTGTCTTCCAGAGTTTACATTCAAATACATGTGGTATTATGAGCACAGCTAAATGAAATTTGGATTCAGGAATGGAGCTAAACCCAGGATTCTGTTGACTACAATGTCTCATCCAAGTTGACTAACAATAAATACAGTGACCTATGATTTCACAATCTTTACAAGCAGTTTAAATTCAAGGAATTGAAGTCTTAGTTAGTCACAGATGCTATGAACTATTATCTTCAGAAAGCTGTCCTCCCAGAAAACCTTTTCCTTTTTTTACATATAGACATGTACTTTTATCTGGAGATTGCTTGATAGTTTGAACATTTTTAATATTTACATTTTGTTTTTCTATTTCTGTTATTAAATTTTTATTAAACTGAAAGTAGAAATTTATGAAGCCTTCTAAAAAGTCAAAGATATTTCATTATGTTCTTGATAAATTCAAATAAATATTGCCAGTAGAGCCAAACTTGACCTGGGCTGTTGAAGCAAAATCAAAGTAAAATTATGACTCATTTCTGATTTGTTGGATATATTTGGTCAGATACAGTATCAAATATTTTTTTTTAAATTAAAATAATGCATAATTTCCCCTCCAGTGTCACAAATTTAATTTTCTTAAAACTCTTATCTGAAAAGTTATTTTCCTCCCAATTTTGTACTTTTCTGATGAAGTCTCTCACTTTGATCTAAAAGAGGATATAAATTGTTTACCTTTGTATTCCACAGTAAAAGGAACTCAAGTTTATTAATTTGTGGTAGTTTGACCCTGTCCAACAGTCAAGCACCCACACAGCTGCTCACTCACTCCCTTCTCCCACAGAACACGAAGAAACTAGGAGGAAGGAGAGAAGCTTCATGGATTGAAATGTTTAATAGGTGGAAGCAAAAGCTGTGTATGCAAGCAAAGCAAAATAAGGAATTAATTCATTACTTCCTATCAGCATGCAGATGTCCAGCCACTACCAGGAAAACATGAATTATGGTTATTAAGAAGACAAATATCATAATCACTAATGACCCCCCTTCTTCATCCTTTCCTTGAGCTTTTATTGTGAAGCATGACATCATATATTATGAACCCTTAGTCCAGTTCTGGTCAGCTCTTCCATCTGTGTCCATGCCCAGCTTCTTGTCTATTCTCAGCTAATCACTAAGAGGGCAGAGTAGGAACAGAGTGAGCAAAAGAGAGTCTTAATGCTTTGCAGCCACTATTGAGTAATAATCAAAACACTGATATGTTATCAATATTTTTTTTGGTCACAAATCCATGCTTCTATGAAGAACATTTACTCCATCCCAGCCAGATTCCTCACAGTGTAAGTAGTGTTTCAATTCAAAGCCACTAATAGCCAGTTTCAAAGTGCAATTCAAAAGCCACTAATAGCCAGTTTATCATCACTACTAGTATTAACACATAGGGTTATCAAAGTTGAGATTCTTTTTGAAGTAAGTATTGTACAAATCTACATGGAATAAGAACACACAATATTATGTCTACAGAATAATTGACCAGCTTTGTCTAACAAGGTGGTACTAAACCAGTTAGTAACTCATATTTCCAGTGCCTTTTCAAGATTCATCACCACAAAGACATAAAAAAACAACAAATCCCAGCCACATGAAGAGTGACTTTTTATGTGCAGTTCATGATGTGATAATCTTTTGATTTACAAAACATACAGCAGAATCTCCAGAAAAAAAACCACAGTAGTCTTGCTGAGGATGTTACATTTCCATGGTAATATAAATATAAATTTCCTAATAACAGTTTTAAAGCAAATCTCAGAATAGCAAAATCAAGGAACATTTCTGTAAGCCTGAGAGATATTTTGTGTAAGCCAAAGGAACAGACAGTAACAAAGAATTTGGGAGATGAGACAGTGTAATGAATGTACATGCATCATATAGTCCATAAATAGAAGGTTGTTGGACAACTAGAAATGGTCTTTAATTATCAATAACTTTTAGAGATTTTTGTAAGTGACATTTATTGCTTTGCATGGAAGTTCTTTAATTATCTGATACTACCAAAGCCAGTTCTAAGCAACCCAAATAACCTAAGTTTATCTTAGCTAAAATCAAGGGACTGCAAACCTAAGAGAATAGGAGTTTTACTCTAAGAAATAAATGTGAAAGAGCACTGAGTGATATCACGCTCCTAGAGTTAAAGAAGGTTAATATCACAATGAGCCTAGAAATTGATATGATGTTTGATTTACAGTTTTGGAAAATAGAGGGGTAGAAGGGAGATGTTGACTTTTCAACCTCACCAAAGAAGTATCAGAACAGGGATGAGGACATAGATTACCTACCTAATTTACAGCGTTTTGCTCTAGCCATTAAGCTGTTTAACAGCATTACTTCAACTAATGGAAAATCATTAACTTTTTGGAGTGTCATTTAATGTCAAAAGAGCTGATCACTACAGAACAATTGACTTTCTACAGCATATTTTTTATTGCTCTTAATTAGGGTTATGTCCTCAAATAAACTCATAAAACCTATGTCTCTTCTGCTTTAAGTTCCTTAGGTCATAGACTTTTAAAGTGCTAATAAATCTCTGCGAGTTGACATCACCTCCTGACTCTTCAAGTGAATTTTTGCTCCCAAGTTATTACATTGCCTTCTTTGTTTCTGCATTAAGAAGCATCTTGTTGCTTTACACATTATCACTGCAAATCCATTGACCTTCACAGTGCTAAAGTTTATAGGATTTCCAAACAAATATACTACAGTACCAAATGCACTTTCAGATAAACATTTAAATGTCAGAATGTAGGCTAATAGAAATAATGATAATTTTGAAATAGTACAATGCTTTTAATGTTTCATTTAAATGAAATTCCTGTGCATCTTTTAACTTCAAATAATTACACTTTTTAAGTACTACTTAAGAGATGTCTGAGGAAGGATTTGCTTCTTTGACACCTTCTGAAACAGATGAAGTATCTAAATTCAGATTTCTCTTGGAAGAATTAGCTAATGATTATTATATATGAATTGGGTCATAACATAGATATGTGATTATAATTTCCCCAAGGAAGAGTTTCGTATCTCTACCTCATTTGATCTCACCTAACTCAAGAATTAAAATCATGATGATAATATTAAGGTAGAACAGAATGAAGAGCAGCATTTCAAGAAAACCAGAGGAGCATTTAAAAAGAGATGCGTTCAATAGATATTCTAAACAAATATATATATGTTTAACACATAATAAAGGTTTAAAAAGATCAATTGTACAGACAAAATCAGGAAAGAAAAAAACAAAGGGTGCTGGAGAACAGATTATCTCTATAGCATCTTTAATTGAAGTAACTTTCAAGTTATCATTAAATATGTCAGGTTCATGCTATTTAAATTTTTTGACCATAGAAATGATGAATAGTATTGATTTTCTTCTAAGAAAATCTTGTTCAAAGGAACAAAATAGGGTAACCTTCCTAGGGATGGGATCTGTATGGCATGCTGCATGCTTAGGTCTGTTTAATGCTGCATGACTTAGGGTTCCCAGCATCTAAGGGAAGTAGTATTATCCATAGTATCCCCTCTTTCTTTATAGTGTTAGCTCTAGCAAATGACATTTTAAATGATACTTTGTTCTGAGTGCCTTTCTTACTAGGATCATAACAAACCAGCACCTCTGGTATGAAACACATGCCTGAAGAATGGTGTAACATCAGTAGCATGGCCAAGTATAATTTCAGGACTCCAGTAGTATGGTCAGCCTCAAGAAAAATGTCAGGGAGGAATGGGAATTCTGCATGTCCCCTCCTATACACTGACACTTCCGGATGTTCTTGAAAGAAAAATGAGAGTTTATGACAGTGGGAAGGAGGGCACATCAGAGATCTAGCCCTGGGAGCTAAAGAATTGCAAGCCTAGGAGAGATGCTGGTGCTTAGTTAAACTATTGCTTTCTCCTGCCCCAGTGTGTGCACCACTGCTCTGACAGCTGATTGAAAGTGACAACATAGCAGGGAGGGGGTAGGGAGACAAGACAATGCTGTCCTGGTAGCAGATGAGTATAACAAAATTTACTGGACTATCTGGTTCAGAGAGCCATGCAACATTTTGTCACAACAACATTATCATGTCCTGGTAAACAATAGTGCTTGATGCACCTTATTGACCCTGTCAAGCAGAAGTCACAAAGTAGTAGCCTTGAGTAACTGTTTTTGGAGTACCTTTTGCTACTGATCCTATTGCACCTGCCATCCCTGGTATCGACTTTTTTCATCACCACAGATTGATGGATATGGAAGGAATACTTTAGGCCTTTGGAATGGGCAGTGTGGTTTGAGCAGATGAAAACTCAGAAGAGAACTAGAGCATTCCCCAGGATGCTCCAACATTGTGGGATGTGTTCAGATAAACCTCACAGATATATCTTGCATTCCCTTGGCAACTCAAGTAATTTGCTGAGATCAAACTGACCAACGATGAAAATCAATGACTAATTGATTTTCTGGAGAAATTAGGGATGATCTCAAAAATTAATTCACCATACAATTGTCCTGTTTGACTTGAAAGGAAGCCTGCTGTAGAAAGGTGGGTTAAAACAGACTTCAAAGCTTTGAATGAGATCCTACTGTCCCAGACATTTAGCAGCTCTTGTATGAGCTAGAAGCCAAAGAATGTAGTTGGTATGCTATAAGTGACGTTGCAAATGGTTTCTTTTCCATACTTCTGGCTGAAGAAGTCACACCCCAGCTTACCTCCACACAAAATATGCTATACACACGAAACCAGATACCTCAGGGTGGAGCACCGCCCTACCATCTGACATGGCATCATCCACCAAACTATAAAGCAAAAGATCTTAAGAAAGTTTTTCAAAGCATTCATGATATGTTGACCAGAGGAGCAATTTCAGGTGTGGTAGTGCATCTTGCCCCCTTTCCTGTGCCACTTTACAATCTCAAGAATCCCTGTTAGGCCTTAGCCTCTGTGTAATGAGTTGGGGGTCTAAGCATCCCTTGCCCATACTAGCAACTCTTGCATGGCTGATGTGGGAAGCTGCACTGACTTTACCAGAAACATCCCTTGTCTGTGCAACATCACCTGCTAGCCTTGGAGGATTTGTTATCTTGAACATGGCATCCCTAACAAGCCTGAAAACACTCTTTATTACAAGTCTGACTGGTACAGTACCACCATCACTGGAATTTTGATAAAAATTCCACTAATTACTGATTCATATTGTGGCCAGAATGGAAAATTACTGATGACTGAAGTCAATCATCTCTGAACTTATAAACAAACATCATAAGCAAGGCCCTTTGAGCAGTTCTGGACCACAGTGGGCTGCAAACAGCATCTACCTCTCAGCAGGATGTCTTTCAGAACTCATGAACTCCTAAGTTTGTGATACTAGGGGGAATGCTGCCGAAAGCTGATGATGGGACCTGAGCTGATTTTCCTGCTTCTTGAGGTTCAACCCTTCACCTGTTGAGAAATGCGAAGACATACAATGTGAGTGTTTGAACTTGAGGGGAACTTTTAACTGGTTTACCTTTGTCAATATATCTCTATACTTCTATTCCTTTGTGTCTGCATGTATGTGTGTGTGAATTGATTTAGTAACTTTGTAATAAGTATAGTATAAGTATCAACATTTTTAATCCATAATTTAGCCACTTTTATAAGTAAATTCTATTTGAATCACTTTGTAAATGATAAATTAGTCAATGATTTAAGTGCTTCTGAAATTCTATTATCAACTTTAAACTGTGAATATTCCTTGTATCCTTTAAACAAACTGTTGACCAAGTCTAAGACTGAATCTAGCTGCACCTAAATTCTATTAAGCATGAAAGCAACGGGGTCCATTCCAAACCTTGTGACTCAACAGGAGGCTTTCCCTTATTCCTCTCTATTTCTTTAGATAAAAACCATTGTCAAGTCTGAGACTAAGATTGTATCTAGCCACTTTATTGAGAGCTGAGAAAGCAAGGGGGCCCATACTGAACCTTGTGACTCAAAAGAAGGCTCTCCTTTACTCTTCTACATTTTTGGTGTTTATGTAAATCTGCCCAACTCAATTTTAGTTTGATTCTTCTTTGTGTGATTTATCTATGTACTAATTAATATAATGAACCTTACCATTGAACTTTGTGAAGTCACACTCCCACATATTATTAAAGCTTTTTTGCTCATACCTTTGATATCAATTCTTTAAGTGACCTAACGTAAGCCACCCATCTGTGACACCAGGAGAAGTATTAAATAAAAGGTAAGTAGTAATAATGACATTTCTTAATGCTATCAAGTGCTTCAAGTTAAAGGGCATACTTGAGAAATACAGTTTTTTAGGTGTGCAATGGCATATCTAGTTGCTGCTCCAGAAATATGTGGTTTTCATGTAGATCTTATGCTGTATTTGCAAAGCCAAAACAGACTTCTCAGATGCCAAAGGAAGTCTCATAGGGTACTAGATCCAAATGTTTTCACATTGATACTCTTTAGGTCTATAATATAAATGTTAGCATCTGAAATGTTCACTTTAAGTTGTTGGGGGTTTTTTGTTTGTTTTTCCTCTTGGAGAGCAGGGGGAAGCCCCAAACAACAAATATTCCAAGCACATGAGTTGTCTGATCCTAAAGTTGACATCTAAAAAACCCAGCATTGTCCAGTCAAATGAAACATCTGCTTCTCTGTACTGTCTGTGTAGGAAGCTCAGGGCATTCAAATACAGACATAATTTTGGTAAACATTTAGATCAAGTGAGATTAATTTCTCAGTGATTCCCAAAGTTGTTATAGATACTTTAGGATTTCTTACTATTGAGTGAGAAAGAGAGAGAAAATGGTAGCTTAAGAATCATCATATCCAGTTTAAATATCTATTTTAAGCTAAAATGTATTGTAACCAACAAATCCTCTCCTCAGTCTGGCATAAGGTATTCCCAAATGTAGGTAAGAGGAATCATACTTTGGGGCTGGGTGCAGAGCTAATCAGGAGACACTTAAGCCTCTGGGAATTCCTTGGAATTATTTCTGATGTCCATGAAATACATAAGGAGAATAGTTATGAGTTCAATGCCTGTACTACAGTACAGTAAGATTCCTTGATCTCCAGGACCTTACACTTTCCTTCTGCTCCTCAGGAACCCACATGCTTTGGGGCAGTCAGATACTTGGTTTAATCTTTCATATTCTTCCTGTACTCTCACTTCAAGAATGAGTTTTCCATTCATTTTTTTCTCTATCCAAATATCTTAAAATAAAATCAGACTCATTTAGTAGACTGGGATACTGTGTTGCATGCGAAACAGATGAGAGCTTGGTTTTCATTATAAGCATTAGTTATATGGAAGGGTATTTTTTGAAGGGGGTGTTTGTTTCATATTTCCTCTGTTTAGGAAACTTAAAGGAAGTAGTTTCTTCTAATTTTTGTGAAATCTTTAAATTTAGGTTCACTGAGAGGGCTGTTACTGTTTGGATTCATCTTGTACTTTAATTTTTTAATAAAACATCTTTTTAGAACTAATTCAGCCTTGGAATGTGAAGTTTGTCCTATTCCATCTCTGAGAAGAAGAAAATTCCTGCTGTAACCTCATAAAATGGGTGATGTGAAATAAAAACCAAACAAACCATTGTAATCGTTTGATCAGAAGAGCAAAGAGAAAAGTCTTCTTTTTTACTCTAAGCTGTAAAAGGTAATTGCTGATAACTCATAATAGGAGATGTTAAAAGGTAACATATGAGCAAAATCAATTAATCCCCAAAAGCCCAAGAACATTGCTTTACACCTTTTCCTACTTCTCTCATGTTTGTGGGAGCAACTCTGAACTTTCTCTTTTACCCATCTTTTAAGACTGCAAGTTGTATATTCTGAAGAACATCTATGTCTAAACTTGAAGTGGACATGTGAGATAGCATGAAAATTTGTGGCAAGCATTACCAGAGGAATAAAAATTTGCTGTCTAGTTTAAAGCTAAGTATCATCTTCCCTCTGCCCTTTACATCTAGCATCATCTTGAACACCTCAAGTGAAATCCTCCCCTAGTCAAATGAATGATAAATGTCCTATTTACTTTAATCATGTCAGAATTTCAGTTACATAATCTTTCCTATTAGCCAGGATACGCAATATCTCTTCCCCTTAACAGTGGCTTTTTAGCGTATTCTTTAAGCGTGTTATGTACCCTCTAGGAATACTAAGCTTTAATAAGAAATGATCTAATTTATTTTTCATGGGCAATGCCAAACTATATTTTGTCTTTGATAATGACAGCTGTGAGACTGTAAAGCCTTTACTTTGAACACTTACTTTAATATTCAAAAGTGTGAAAATATTCTCTTTGCCACCCTTCACTTGACCCTCTCAGTTTGGTGTCATCTGAAAAGTTGAGAATAAACTGTATCATCTCCAAATCAATCACAAAGTTGTTAAATGGGACCTGCAAGAAATCCAGTGTCTGTATGCATTATGCGTATACATTTCCAAGAACCCTCATTAAATAAATTATAGCTATACCCACTGGAAACTGGAACAAGATTACATCACGGTAGCTTTTTTATTAACTTTCTCCAACTACATTTTCATCATCTAAGCTTGCCATAGATAATGGTCTGCTAGGTAGCTGTGTTTCTAGTGCCATTACAAAGAATTCCCAGAGGTATACAATTGTTATTAACCTCCTTTGCATATCCTTATTTCTTTCTTCAGTTGTTTCACTGACTCCTGTGATAGAAAAATACCAATGGAGAAGGTTTAAAAGGATACCTTTAATGGGGTAGGGTGGTGCTTATCTCTGCAAGTTACAGCCAGCCACTGCCATACCACACTGACAGCAGAAGAAAGAATTCTTGTATTTTTCATCTTCTAAACAGGATTTCAGTATGTTAGATATAGAAAGTAAGCTGTATGAGATCAAAAACATTTCAGTTATATTTCCTAGCAGAAAAGTAACTAAAATCAGTTTTGAATGTGTACCAAAAAGGAAATTAGAATCATGTATTGATTCCAATAACTGTATTCTCTTCAACATTGAATGAGGATTAATTTGAAAATATTGTGACATATTCTATGGCATTTCTTTAAAGTTTACACAGTTGAACTATGTTTTATTTTGCATTATATTGTTAAAAAAGGCAACAGCGAGCCTTACTCATATCTTGAAAAACAAAGTTCTATGTACAAAAGGCATGCATGAACTTCTATATATTTCTACTTTTTGCTTCGGTTAATTCAGCTGTGCTCTGTTTAGTTGTATTTAACTGCATTCGGGCACACATTTCTTTAAGTAACTGGGCAAAGATATGAATGCATAATTGCACAGAGGTATAAGTCTTTAGGATCAGTTCAGGTTCAGATGCAGCTAACTAAGTTTGTTGAGTTTATGGTCTTTTCGTCTTCCATCTGTCCATTTTTTATTTCCAAAACCCATGAGATTTTTTGAGGGACAGGGACTTGTTTGATTTGTTTTTCTTTTATTGATATCAAGGCTTTAAAAGCTGAAGTTAAAAATATATGGATCCAGTCATTCTGGAAGGAGATGTGATGGAGACAAAAGAGAACATAATTGCATGAGATTACTTTGGAAAGAGAACAACTCCTAAAGCCCCTTTATAGAATAAAATTCCATTTTAAGGTACCTTTGAAGAAACTATAGAGGATGTAGACAGATCTGTAGCTACAACACAATTATATTTTCCCAGGACCAGAAGCGTTTCCTGTGAAGTATTCAGTGTCGGTTCTCACTAAAACCACAGGCCCTAGGATATAATGTGACTTTTAGAACTGAGCTCAGAAACCTGAAATAACTTCCTTACTGAAAAAAACCCAATACTTCAAACTAAATTGATTCTCCTGGTTTCTCAGTATCTTTATCTACATATATTAAATTTTTAAATTGACAGTCCCCACACTAGTAATTTCAGGTTGTTATTGCCAATAAATCATTTTAGAGCAAATGTAATTCTAATTTTGGAAATATGTTCCTATGATCCAATTTGTAGTTAATATAATCTGCCAGTGAAACAAAAAAAAAAAAAACAACCAAAAAACACACACAACATGTCCTTTGAAAGGAGTTTTGACAAAAATGAAAATGTATTTCACAGAACCCCAAAACCTGAGGTTGGAAGGGACCTATCCAGATCATATAATCCAACCTCCTTATTAAAGCAGGGTCAGCTATAACAGGTTACCCAGGACAGTGTTCAGTCAGGTTTTGACTGTCTCACCATACAGAGACTCACAGCCTCTGGGCAGACTCTTTCTGGGCATGACTACTGTCACTGTAAAAGAATTCTGCTTAAATCAGATTGTTCTGGTTTAACCCCAGCCAGCAACTAAGCAACATACAGCCACTTGCTCACTTCCACCATGGCAGGATGGGGAAGAGAACTGGAAGGGTAAAAGTGAGAAAACTCATGGGTTCATGTAAAGAAAGTTTAATAGGTAAAGCAAAATCCACATGCACAAGTAAAACAGAACAAGGAATTCACTTACCACTTCCCATCAGCAGGCAGGTGTTCAGCCATCTCCAGAAAAGCAGGGCTGCATCATGTCTAACAGTTACTTGGGAAGACAAGTGCCACCAGAGTGAATGTCCCCTCCCTTCCTTCTTTCCTCAGCTTTATGAAGTATGACCTCATATGGTATCAGACCCCATGGATTTATTGATGTCCAGTTTAAGTGTTCTGACTTAGTCCTCCTCTACTGAGTGTTGTCTTCCTTGCTCTGGACTTACCATCTAGTCTCAGGTGCATTATGAAGGCCCATCTTAACAGCAAATAGAGGCAAAGAACCTGTTAGGTACCTCAGCCTTCTCTGCATAATCTGTCACCAGGTTCTCTGCCCCATTCAAAAGTAGAACCACTTTTCCCCCCTAGTCTTTCTTTTTTGGTTTATGCACTTGAATAATCCATTCTTGTTACCTCTCACACACCTTGTGAGAATGAACTCCATGTCAACCTTATCTTTCCTAACCTCAGATTTACATGATCAGAGAGCAGCTTTATGGTCCTCTTGGGTCACCTGGTCCTACTGCCATCTCTTGTACATTTCCTTTTTGCATCCAAGTTCAGTCAGAAGCTCCTTGCTCATCTGTACAGGCCTCCTGCTACATTTACTTGATTTACTACTTGTCTGGATAACCTTTCTTGATCTTGGAAAAGGTTATCCTTACATATCAGGCAGCTGACCTGAACCTTTCTTCTCTCCAGGATCATACCCTATAGCATCCTTAAAAAAAAAAAAAAAATAAATCTCTGAAGAGTCTGAAATCTGCTCTCCCAAAATCTGTGGGTGCAGTCCTGCTTTTTGCCCTGCTCCTTCAACTGGGGATCCTGAAATTCACAATTTAATGTTAACTGTAGTCAATGCTGCCCCCAGCTTTCACATCACTGATAAGTTCTTCTTTGTCCTTCAGTATAAGGGCTAACAAAGCATCTTCCAGACATAGGTGACTGAGGAACTAGAGAAAGCTGTTGTCAATGCCCTTTGGAAATAACTCTGATTGCTTGTACCCTGCTGTGGTGTCCTTCTAGCAGATGTAAGGGTGGTTCAAGGTCCCCATGAGGACCCCAGAGACTGGTAGTCACACTTAATACTTCCCAGATCACCACAGCAATACCATTGGTGTCCAAATGCAAGAACAACAGGGAGTAACTGTGAAAACAGCTGGATAAGCCTTAATAGCCTTTCCATAACATTCCAAATCCAAGCCCCTAGCAAGCAGTGAATCTCTCTAGTTTGATAGATGTGGACCTCAATTTCTCACAACAGGGAGTCTCCTACCACCATCACTCTTTCCTTCTACTGGTCCTGAATGATTCAGTCACCAGGAGCACTCCATTTGACAGCATTCCCAGTTCCTCATCAGTTATGAGGGCAGTGAAGTTATTCTATAACCACAAGTCATCAGGTGGGACAGGATTCTTCCCTCTGGTGTGAGGACTCACCAGCTTCATTATGACAGGAGTTTCAACTCTCAGACTTCATAAGCACAAGTTCTTCCTAATGCTCCAAGGTAGCTGGAGGTTTTGGTTCCTGAAGCAATCAGAGCAGATGCAGACAGTCTCTGATCTCCCTGACGTTGTAGCCTGCTGATTTCCTCGAGGAGTTATTTTGACTGGCAGGATAGCTCCTTAAAAAAATCCAACACCTTTTGCAGGCTAGAACTAAAATGTTACCTGTTCCAGCCTTACCAAGAAGCCTACAGCATGAGCCTTGCAAAGATGCACCCTCCTTCTGAAGCTCCATTCAGGTCTAATCACAAAGGGACAGTTCCTCCAGCAGCATCCAGGGACTATGCCCTTTAGCAGATGACTACTACAATTAAGGACAAGTATGCTAGGTAGAGAAAATTCATTAACTCTTTCTTCACACCCTGTTATGCAAACTGCTAGCTTCAGGAACAACAAAGGAGAGAGCAGGGCTGCTTCTTATATAGGCCTCCCGCTAGTAGGGGCTAAAAGGGTCTTTCAGGGGTCAGCTAGAACAAATGCTGTTAGAACCCTTTAATCATGGGCAGCTGACAGAATTCCTTAGAAGCTGCTAGAGATATTGTTGTCCTTTTTGTTATCTTAGCCTATCCTTACCCTTATCTGACAGTAGCTGGAATATTTAATAGCTAAGTTTTAATAGTTAACTTCTATAGAATTTTGCAAAAGAAAACCTAGAGACAGCAGGCAAATTGACAACTAATTAGCTAACTTCCTTGCTGAGCAAGACTTGTTCAGTTTGGTTTTGGATAGCACAGAAAAGGAATTGTAAATAAGGAAAAGATATTTCCCTTTACAGCTCAGGGTTTTTATTAGACAATATTCTAATCTTGTCATTAAATAAATAAAGTATAAAAACCACTGTACTAAGTAAATAAATACAGTACTCCACCAGAAGTTTATTACAGTCACTTCTGTGACTTTTAAAATACACAACTTATGCTATAGCTACTGCAGTTGATGAGCAGGT
The DNA here is from genome assembly GCF_015220075.1 of Falco rusticolus. NCBI lineage: Eukaryota > Metazoa > Chordata > Aves > Falconiformes > Falconidae > Falco > Falco rusticolus. The sequence goes on along the minus strand of NC_051188.1, from coordinate 48,288,837 downwards.
TTTCAACAATGGGACCTATTTCATGTTGGCTTTCACTCATTTATCTGTGAAAAAGTTATACTGTACAGAAATCTAACTACATTTCTCCATTCATATGATTCCAATGAATGAACCACTAACCTCATGAAGAACTTTTTCCATCCACTTCAATTGGCCATGACCTAAACCAAGCTTAAATTTAAGAATTGTTTCAGTGACTGATCGTTAATGGTAAGGTTATTGTTTGATCATCATAACTTTTATTTCATCCTGCTTCTCCTTTTTTTCTTTTTTCTTTTTTTTTTTTTTTTCTCACCCCCACCCCCACCCCCCATATACTTCAGATCTCCACTGTTTGCATAGGTACTTTTCAGACATGGTTCATCTGACATGTCGATAGACGAGATGAATCACTGAAGGGAGTCTGGGCTACCCCAGATTTACACATTTCCATGTAAACAGCTGTATTTGGTTATATAAATCTCATCCATATGGCATGCTTAGTTTTGTTTCATTTTCCATTGGGAACATTTTAGATTACAGTAGCTGTTTAAACAGTCGAGATGCATAGGCTTAGTGGATACTTTGGGGAAAATACTGTAAGTAGATAAATGGGTTAGGCAGCAGGAGTCTTAGCACAGATAAGGAAAGGCCTAAGCTAGGGAGCAGTGACACTTAAAAAATGGAGAGAGGGAGAGGGGAATCAGAAATACAAAACACTTTCACATTGGAGAACATGCTATATCTTTTCAGATTTCTTGGATTTCCTGGCCTTGCAAAGCCAGGCCTGCAAAATGCTACCTTGTATTTTAAAGGAGATGGCTTAAAATACTGAGAAAAAACTGTGACAGGACAACCCTGGAACATGCATGTTATAGATGTCATCATATCAGTTGTGTAGTCAACCTATGTCTAGGTTATTCTTTTCCTCCAAAAAACAGTTCAGGTTATTAAACCCTATTAATCTAAGTGATAGAGTTCTGGGTAAAAACACAGATTACAGAGACAAGATGGTGACAGACTAGTAACTTCACCATGTACGTGCGAGTTTAAGACTGAATCATGCCACAGTTCCATGGATCTACATTCTTACAGTGCTGTGAATAATTTTGGGGAATAGTAAATATTAAGCAACTCTCAATGATACCAACTAAGTGAAAGATGTAAACTACCACAGAATCTGCACTGCGAACATGCTGATAGTTTCTAATTCCATTTTAGGTTTACTGACATTCCCTGGATTCAAAAATTACTTCACTGTTTTGCCCCAATTTGACCTTTGCTTCCAATTCCATCTAGACAGTATTGGATGTGCCTACCTTCTCAAGAAATGTATATAATTCTTCTTGCTGCTTTTATAAATTGTCTTTCCCATGAGGCTTCAGGGGAAAGAAAAAAAAAAAGTTCTCTATCTGTAGCCATAGCCAAATAAAATCATCATAGGTGGCAGAATCTTTTTCTAGGCAGATGAGAGACAATACTTACATGGTTTAGAAGAAGATTTGAGCAAATGCTGACTGAACTGGCTGCTGAAAATAACTTTGGCTTCAATATGTGGTTTTATTATACATCACAGTCTTACCAGATATATCTACTTATTTCTCCTGTCACCTGACAATTACAGAATAACCCTAAGAAAGATACTGATATTGGGAAAAACGATGCCATCTCTGTGGGACCCTCTATGGTATAATAATTAATTTGAACATTAGACAATGCAGGAGTCAATAACTGAAAGCTAAGGTAATCATTTAAGGCATTCTTCATACCCTCTGTTGGGAAAGAAGCACTTCTGGAAGCTGATTCTGTTAACAGATATAAAAGCAGGGCCACCTCCTGCAGCTGCTATGGCCCAGGACCCATCCTGTGCAGCTGCAGGAGCCCAGCCTGGTGACTGGGGACCCAGGTCTCTGCCAGGCTGAAGGAGGTGGCTGCAGGTTCAATCAGCAGCAAAGCTGAGCACGTATCCCAGGTTCACACACACAGGCACAGACACAAAGACATGGGCACACACACACAAAGGACACAGACACAGCTGGTCACACAACTAGGGCCATACAATGTGCTGCCTTCAACAGCATCCACATACAGGACACACCAGGCACAAGCCCAGAGAGCCACGTCCCCTCCTCCTCTCGGGCTGGCAGAGGCAGAAGGTCACTAGTGCACACACACATGGCACTCTCCAGGTTTACAAACACATGCACATTTGTGGATCCCCCTGAGCACTGTCAAGGCCCCTCTGCCCACCCAGCACCCCTGCCCAGATCCTGGCCCCTCCTACCCCCATGGGTCCCTGACTCATCAGCTGGTCCAGTGGGTGCTTGCTGCAAACACACAGCACTCACACAGTGTTTCTGGTTACTGTCTTTATGAATGTTAATTGGACAGGTTTTATGACTATATGGTTTCTCCCTCCCTTTCTTTATCCTCCCAACTGAAAAAATAAACATTTTCACACCCTACATACTCTTCATGCCACTGACCATGTTTGCTCTTGCTTATAACCTTCCTTATCATTTCTCGGTCAGGTCTGTTTCTAGATGTTCTGGTTTATGGTTACTTTGACCAGGTACCCTTACAGGACCAGACACTCTCCTTCTACGCACCTTTACAGATTCATTTGATTTAAGACATTTTACACTGAGTATGATAAATTGGTCTTTAATCACATCTGTTCTTTGAGAAGGCTATCTGAAGTAATAGCTGAGTGCTCTAAGACTGTAATAAACGTGGAGTGTGCTGCAGACCATCCCCAGATCGGTAGAAGCAATGATATAAGCAGTGCCTGTGTCCTGTTACAGAGCAGTCCTGGTGCTAAATACAATGAAAGAGAGTGAAAAGCCAGTTCAAGCACTGGAGCCCTTTGCCATTAGCTCACTCGCTTCCTCTGTTCTGCACTGCTCCAAATATCTCTTTCTAGGACAAATGTATTATAGAAGAGGATAGTTGTAAAGACTGTAATTATGAGACTGTCTGTTCTACTTCATCATGGAGACAGGCATCTGTCTTCTTCATTCATTTAGTGCAAGGGCTGTATTACTGTTTTCAGCTAAATAAAGCTTTTTGCTGGGCTAACACTGTGGGAGGTGAAAAGTCAGGTGTAGACAAGGTAAGTGCAGTTGCTTACTGAAAATGATGAGAAGACAGTGGAGGACTAACGAGGAGAGGGGGTTTGCATTCCAGTATGGCAAGGACAGGATGATGGGAATTCTTCAGACTCAGAAATATCTCAGGATATCAACATAGCTGTTGAAATAGTTCTGTTAAGACTCAGAGGGCCTGTACCTGGGGCTTTCTTGTAAAGAAAGAAGACTATAAATTATATATTTTCAAGGAAATCTGAGTGTAATCTTATTGACAGTGTAGCTCTGTGTCAGATATCTTTCTTCAATTTCCACTCCCACATGTGTGTTTTGCTCACCATTTGAGCAGAATAGCATTCCCAGTATCTGGTATTAATGATGTGAAATATTGGAGCTGTCTGTCTTCTGGAGTATTGATCCTGGAAAAATTATTATGGGATTGTTCATTTAAAAAGAGATCATCTACTGAGCACCATAACCTTGTGACGCTTTCCTAGAGATCATAAACTTTTTGAGGGTTTTAGTTCTACATGATAGGGGCTACTCCTTTTCATCCATACTGTGTCCTATTATTTCATAGGCTTTGTATTATTTCTGAGTGATGAGGTGTGGAGAATAAATCAACATCTTAGGACTTTAAGTCAAATGAAGCTGCAACAGATACAATGACTGCATCATTTGTGGAGTATTGGGTGCAAATTTTGTGTGAATGTCAAAAAAACAAGTCATCTGACTTACGATCTTTACATAGTAAATATTTATATCTTGTAATTATACTAAATTGTTTTCATAGTCAAATAGGCAGCTTTTGGATGTAATTCGATTGAGCTTTATTAGAAAAGCTTCAAAATGAGGTAGGTTTCTGCCTAGAATTAAAGTACATTTGTTTCTCTTCCTTGACTAAAAGGGGACACTAGGGTGACTGGTTTAGGTGTAAACAAGTGAGTATCCTGCTTGGATATTAAGGTATGGAAAGCAGTACAAAGAACACGGAGAAAAAGAAAAGGAAAAAAAAAAAAAAAAAGAAAGAAAAAAAAAATATCCCAAAAGCAAAACCTAAGATACAAGGAGATGCTTATTGAGAATTTATATTTGTATAAAAAGTTCTTTATTCAGACTACCCATCACCTCTGTGATATCATAAACCCTTACTGTATTTCTACAAGTCACAGTGGTTTTGGTATCCTCGTTTAAAACAGCTATTTCGTCCTCATGATTTTTTTAACTGCCCTTGTATTTTTCCTAACTCCTTTGTTTTCTTCTGGAAATGTGAAGATCAGAAGGTGTAGACACACCAAAGTTTTATACAAATTTACTCTCTTTGTCTCGTTCTTAATATAGGATATAAATTCATATACCTAATGTAAGATCTTAAATGTTTTTTCAGGTTCCTGTAGCTGTTGAAGAGTAAGTTCATCTGAATGGCTGTTCAGGATACACTAAAATGAAGAGCTGAAGTTAAACAGTATCAATGATCCTCTATTGCTGTAATGAGAAATATCAGCATGTTATCACAATGTCATACAGTGTACATTGCTGAAATTATACTAGATATAAATTTAAGTGTTCAGTCTAATTTTTAGGGCATCAACAAAACAATATTGAATTCATAATTCACAAGTAATGATTCAGTTTGCCTGACTGAAAACAATTATACTTCTAGAAACACCTGATAATTTATAGTTCATAGAATATTCTTTTACAACAATAAATGATACCTTATAATTTTTCAATCATTTGAATGTTTATGTTATTAGAACATTATTTTTCAATAAAATAAAATAAACACTTCAAAACTTTGGACTTTTATACTAACAATGCCGAAGTATTTGCTTAAATATATACTTTAATGGTCACAGCACAGGAAACTATTCTGCTTAAGTGCAAGATAGGTTTATGATAGAAGTACTGAGTGTCAAGTTTTAGCAGAAGCATATGAGTTTTAACTAAATAATTTAATTTTATGTGCTTATTTATTATTAGACCTTACACTACTGAAATGAATTATGCATGCAATAGGTGGCTCACTTAAATAACCCAACAAAAAACAAACTAGCTTTCCTAAAATAAATTTACACTCTGGACCTCACATACATACAAAATTATTTAAGTTATGGAGTTACAAGTCCTGCAAAACAAAAAATATTGACTTTTATATTCTGTTCTCTGTCAGAAAACAAATTGTACCAAGACTTAGAATATTTTTTCTGTGTTCAGTGTACCTAAGCTATAAATGAAACACTTTCTCATTATCCCTTGACTTGTAGGGTCATTAAAACACTGAAACATGCTGCCTTCCTAGCAACAGACTTCAACAAGTTTAAAACCATATTCACAGAAGTGCAGGGAAGATTTAGCACAGGAATTTATTCCTTAGGATTTCCATGCAATGCCATATACATTTAATGAGATAAAGAAAAGATCACATGAATATAATATTTTCGGTGTGTGGTCATTGATAGCTTCTCAGTGAAGGAACTGTGGTTCTTATTTATATCATTGGATTTTTAACATTTAACATCTAACATTGAACATGCCTAAATTGCATGGGAATTTGCTCTAAGCTCCCCCTTTTGTTGATGGTAAAATAAAAGCCTTTCCAAAAAGTAAATAAGCTAGCTAGATATCCCACTCAAAATGTATGTCTTTTTCGAGTGAATATACAGGGAGGGATTCTACCACTGCGTCTATATGCTGGGGTGGGGGGGTGGGGGGAAAGAAAAAAAGAAACACCACTAAAAACTAGGGACCTAGGTCTAACACTTGCTAGATTTAAGGGATTTAGGGCAGACTTTGCTTAGAGCTTTTAACAGATTTGTCTAATAAAGAGTGTGGCCCTAAAAGTGGGCAAGTTCACAGCTGAATTGCATGGATGCTCAGATACCTAATTCAAGATGTACCCAGAAATTGGTAAATGAAATGAAGTTGCTCGTGGTCTGTTTTCCAGTGTTGTTGACAGATAATGTGACATAGCTTGTGCTCATACCTCTGAATTTTCTCCTCCCCAAAACAGGATGGCTTTTTTTACACTTGCTGATGTTATTTGCCTTTGCCCATGCTTTCTGTGAGCAGTGCTCAGGTGTTTGATAGCTGGAAGTCCATCTGTCACAGGAAAGACACTGTCAACCACATCAACAGTGAAACTGCATGGATGACTGCAGAAAAGTGCCTGAATTTATGTCCTGGTCCTGTTTAACTTACTAGTAAAGAAGTAGTCTAGGACCACATGTGAATGAAGCCTCTCAGCTGCCCTTAGTGGTCTCAGTGGAGTTTGGGGAGCTGATCAGAGCTGTGTATATTAGGACTAGCTGAATAGCTCCTAGGCTGCAGTGGTAATACTTACCTAGTCTCCACTGACTGCAGCTGGAGCTTAGATGCTTCTCCAGTATGCTGACACGCTTAATTCTGTGTCTCCAAAGATGGTTAATCTGCTTTGGGAATCAAACAGGGGGCCAGTTTCAGGCCAATTGGAATGGACTAACATGTCTTTTCCAGTTGGACTAATTCACTTGGAGAGTGCTTGATGCATCTATGTTATATACTACTCAGTTCAAGTATTATTTTTTGTGTGTAATGATACAAAGTCCTTATTATTATTGTTGTTTACTTTAGGTAAAAAGTGTCTAAAATAATGTGAGGACAATATTACCGACTGCCAAGGAGGTGTTTTCAGAACAACACCACTAGTCTCTACAAGGGAATAGCACACAGTGTTTTGGAGGCCTGCTAGGATAATTTTGGGATATATCCTAGATAATGAGTGTAAAACTTGTTCCAGTGCATTTAAATACTAAAATGGATGCTGAAACAAATAATCTTTCCAATTCTGCTCCCAATTCTCAGTGGCAGGTGCCAGCAGGCAGATTTCCAAACAGAAGTCAGCTGGCATTTGTGCTGTAAAAATAATCAGATATCTCAAACAGAACAGAGAGTGAGATAAATGGACAGTGTAACTGACCACTGACACGCTGATCTTCAGTTATGGGTCCAAAGTTACTAACTAAATGGAACAATATGTCTGAGCATAATACATATATATTATGAAAAAAATATATATGTATATGTAAAAAAGTTGTGAATATTTGATTAACAAATAAAGAATGCCATACAGATATCTTTCTGTTCTTGATTTCTAGGGACAGGCAAAAACTAAGGTAAGTGATAGACAGATTAAAGGAGCTTGAGTTGCTTTTTTCTGCCTCCAGAGACATTTAGTATTTTATTAGTAGAGATTATTGTAGAGCATGAGCTTTGTTTTTGATTTCTCCTTATGTGGGCAGAAAGAAAATAGAATCAGTGACCATGGAACTCTCTACACTGGCACCTGTAGTTTCTTTTCTGTCACAATTTAAACTCAGCTGCATCTTTAATATACCTTGAAGATACCTTTGTGTTTGGGTGTTTGGGTTTTTTTTGGTTTTGACTTCTGGGGGGGTTTGGGGTTTTTGTTTTGATTTGTTTTAGGGGTTTTTGTTTGTTTTGGTGTTGGTGTTTTGTTGTGTTTTTTTTTTTTATGTACAGAAGGGGCTTACGGGATTCACAGATTCTGCTCCCAAATTTCTAAAATTAATTTCAATTTAGTGCAGTGTAATTATGTCAAATAATTTCTGTATCGTACTGAAACCTTTTTAATTAAATTGCATTTTACACCATTTAAAAATCATTCATGATAGTTTTACAAAAAGAAACTCTTACTCATCTGTGCTGTAATTTGATTTCTTTATTCTTGTCTGAAGAGAAAAAATTTTCCCTTTATTTATGCCTTCAATAAGCCTTTAAAGAAAAGCTGCACTACTGTGTCAGTAAATTATAACTTCAATAATTCCATGTGCATACTACCAGTTCAGTTCCTGAACTCCACAACACTCCCTGAAAGCATCTCACACTCTACCTTTTCTCAAGAATTACAGAAGTACATTTCTATCATTATCTATTGAGGCCTACAATGTTGCCATTAAAAAAACACCTATCCCTGCAAAAATCCCCCCAAAAAAGTCGAATGATCTAAATCAAAATTGTTTGGAGAAAAACATTATCTTCATGCAAATTTTACCCAGGATTTTTTGAGTCAAGGAATTAGTTTCAACACTTAAATTGAAAGTCTGATGATAAGTAAGAACAATTTTTAAAGTAAACAAAACTTAAGTAGCCAGATGTCTTCCAAGACCATTGCCAGGGTGGAATGCAGAGACCTGAAATTCAGTCTAAAGTGCTATTAAAGTAAGGTTGATTTGAACTTAGACCTGAGAGCTGGGAATTATTTTGTTTGGGTTTTTTTTTCTTACATAGCTATAATACTTCCTGTGGAAATATTTCTTCTGTAGAAATCTCAAAAGTAAAAGCTGAGAAAAATAGAATTAAAAGAACATAGACAACACTGCAACACCCATAACATCATAAAGCCTCGTAAAATATAGCAGCTGACCAGTTCAGAGTAGGGAAAAAGTAGGGGTGGGGTGGGGTGGGGGGTGGAATATGGTAAATCAGTGAACCTTGTGGGTCTCTTCCAACTCAGGTTATACTATTCTATTCTATTCTATTCTATTCTATTCTATTCTATTCTATTCTATTCTATTCTATTCTATTCTATTCTATTCTGTTCTGTTCTATTCTATTCTATTCTATTCTATTCTATTCTATTCTATTCTATTCTATTCTATTCTATTCTATTCTACTCTATTCTATTCTATTCTATTCTATTCTATTCTATTACTTGTTATTGCTGATTACTTCCCCCTCTCTACTACAGATCCATAGTTTCTGGGTATAGAACATTTTTTTTAAATTATGTTTTTAATTGTCACTTTCCACTTTCTTAATTTAAATACCTCCTATCTTGTCTTTATTTTTTCGCTGAATAATCATCTATTGGTACCATTGTATTATTGAAGTACTACAGTCCCAGAAGCAGTAGGTGCTGAACCTGTCATAGTGCTGTAAAATTATTTCTCTTGTTCCACATCTTTTTCTTTTGGTCAGCCTATCCCTACTCAATGTGATGTGACCGTATTGTGCCTGTAGACTGTTTCCTGGCATCATAATTGTGAAAAAAAATCATACAATATCATCTATCACTTCATTACATTAGGTCTAAGTGAAGTAAATGGTGCCTAAAGAGGTCATTCTATTGATGAAGTAGCACCAGTCATATGGTACACCTCATGGAGTTTTAGTTTGTCTTCTTATCTAGTGTCCTTCCTCCTGAATACCAGTGTTATGAAGTCTTAACCACTTCATCTGCCAGCTCCCTCAAGACCCGCAGATGCATCTCATCAGGTCCCATGGACTTGTGCACCTTCAGGTTCCTTAGCTGGTCTCAGACCTGATCATCTCCTACAGTGGGTGGTTCACCATCCTCCCAGTCCCTGCCTTTGCCTTCTGCAGCTTGAGTGGTATGGCTGGAGCACTTGCCAGTGAAAACAGAGACAACAAAGCCATTGAGTACCTCAGCTTTCTCTATGATGGAGGTAACCAGTCTCCCATTTCTTTCCAGAGAGGCCCCACATTTTCCCTAGTCTTCCTGTTGTCACTGATGCACCAATAGAAGCTTTTCTTGTTTCCTTTGAGATCCCTAGCCAGATTTAATTCCCTCAGGGCTTTAGCTTTCCTCATCTGATCCCCGGCTGCTTGGTCAATTTCTCTGTATTCCTCCCAGGCTACCTGACCTTGCTTCCACCCTCTGTAAATTCCTTTATTTCACTGAAACTGAAAAACAGTCATCAGTTTTCAGCATACGATTTCAAGCAGATCATTTTATTCTATTTTAATGGCATAGAAAGAAATGTGGTGTCTGTAGGCCTTAGAGGTGATACTGGTCGCCTTGAAAAATTTCTGTGATTAGTCTTAATGCAATCCATTTTGGGGAAAAGTAATTGAGCAATTACAGGTAAGTGCTACCTATTCTATACTCCTTTTGGCACAAATCACAGGACATACAAAAAAAAGCAGAGTACAAGCAAGAAATGTAGAATCCTTTGGCTCCTTGTCAGGCTTTAAAATTGATGTCTCATCTATTTAACTAATGAAAGAGATTTAACCCATAAAGCTGCTTTGTCTTCAGAAATTGTGCAACTTTTAATGTTATAAGTAATGTCTCAGAACATTCATTACCTGTTTTATCTGTAGAAAATATTAGATCCTAGCAATTGCAGAGGTTATCATAGTAATAGAAATCTGTATCCTCAGTAGATACCGCAATACGCTACATACACCATTACATCATACTTGTAAATAGCATCTGTTATTTTAAATTTAAAAAAAAAAAAAAAAAAAGAAGAAGAAGAAGAAGAAGAAGAAAATCTGCTGCATTTAATTTTAGTATGTCTGTTTGGAACTGTTAAGTAATTGATATTATTTGTGATGTGACATATACCTTTATTTTTAAAAACAGTCAGGTAGTAGGTAAATACTTAACCTTTCCTTCAGCAGCTTTTCCCTTTTCTCTATGCTGTCTAATCTACCCTGCATTTCATTTTCTATTATTTCCCAAATGGACTGACCTTATCTCTTATCTTTGACTTTCATTTCCAACATTTGCCTTACGAACTAAAAAATTTTGCTGTTCATCATGGTATATTGTAAGTCAACCTACCATTTAAAGAAAACTGTTGTTTTATTTATTTGTTTTTTAAAAAAAACTACCACCAAACAATCAAACAAACAAAAAACTAATAATTGCCTCAGCTTGGGGCACATACTTTGAAATTTATTAAAAATTGTGGTTAATTTACACTTTACATATTTCCTTTCTGGATATCAGACTTCTTTGGAAAGTAAAATCCTAATATCTAAACATCGTGAAATGTAAAAGGAAAATTCCTAGAAGACAATTTGTTGCAACCCAAAGGCTAGTGTGTGTTTGGTTTTGGTTCTGCCTCCTCCCCTTTTTTTTAGCAGAAGAACAAAGAGTACTTAGCATTGCTGTTATGCCTAACAGTTTATATTCAGCAAAATGTTTAAGTGGTGAATCCTACCACTTTTTGATATTTTTTAAAGAAATTATATTTGCTTTGTTTCCCTCTTAATAGTTCATATAACTAACACTATTGGCAACATAAACTTTTTCAAGTACCAAGTGAAGATACCTGTGGTGTCTCTAGAGAAGAATAGTTTCTGTGGGTACTTTTCTTGGGAGCAAAACTACATATTAGCTCTTTCAGAAATACACTGTAGTATCAAGTGACAGATTTGTATAATACTGCACTTTTTTGACTTGATGTGAGATGTTAATAACTGTCCATATCTTTCCCAAGCTACCATCTCAAAATCAAAGTACAGAGACCATATATGTTTTCTTGCTATAGATAACCAGGCCACCCTGATTGAAAATATCAAAAAGATGCAGCTATAATGTACCTGAGGTTATGCCACTATGACTCATTCCCTATTAGTGTGGTATTTTTAGAAATAGAGTACTTAAATGAAGCTGTTCTAGGCACTAATTATTATGATCTTTATTATTATTCATTTTAACCTTGCATGAGTTTGAAAGCTAGGTAGTACCTTCAAGGTCTGATTCCCTATTGAAGTTACTGCAGATTGTACCACACTGAATCAGTACAGGAGTTTCTGTATTTCAACAAACCCCTATAGACATGGTACTTGTATCATGCTTTGAAATTATGTGGAATGGACAATGGACAGGATACAGCTTTCCTTCATTCCTTAAGTTTTAACGTAATACAGACTAAGCATTCTTATGTGTAAGGACATGATTTCTGCTGGGTTATGAAAATTCCTGATGAAAAATCTTTAATTAATAATGGGGTTGGTTAGTCCATGTAAAATCTTCTTGAAGCTGCTAGAACTACTCAAAGAAAAAGTTAATATTTCTTGTGACTTCTTGCAATGATCTGAATTCATATTTCCTAACGGATTATACTGAGTCTTTTCTTCTGGAAAAGTTAACTTTCATGTATGCTTTTAAAAAACAGTATTGTATATGGAATCACCAGTTCTAAAGCTGGAATTTTGTTTAACATCCCATACACTGTTAAAGATAATTACCCTTATAACCTTTGATCATGTATTACCTATATAAATGCTTTAGAACATTTACTGAGATTTTTGGGAATAAAGTAGGCATTTTTTCAGTGTTATACTGAATACTATACTACTATTAAGCCCCGTCTATTTTTTCAAAGATGTTTATACAGAAATGTTGAACAGTATGATGAAAAGTTTTTATAACTACTTGCTGCCTCTAGCAAAGCTTTGACTGAAATGATATTAAAATAGCATTAATTTGAAAGTTCCTAAATTCAAAAAGCCCTCTATTTTGTTGAATTAATGTAGAGAACAAATAGCAATTCCAGTAATTAGTAATTGCAATAGGTTGCTTAAACGTTTTTTAAATCTTGATAATCTGCAATTTAGACACTAAAATAGGGTCACCTAAATGTAGGTGGCCTTAATTTGGAGTGAAACCTTACCCCTGTATCACGACTCAAAAGGAGTTGTTTAGGATGACCTCCCTCCCCTTAGATAGGGTCCAAGTCCACGATACTCTTGGACTGAATTAAGGTGAAATGACACCAGCCAACCAGATCTATGATTTACTAATACAAAATACAAGATGTGGTTAGGTATGATACCTCAGTGGTGCTTACTTGAACTGGATAAGCAAGTCCCATGCCATATGTTACTTAGATCTGACCCCTATTCAATAAAAAGAAAAAGAGGAGAGAAGAGGGGAGGTGTGGGTGGGGGGTGAGGGGCTGTGTGGGGAGAGAAGATATCGCCACCCATGGATCCAGCAGCATTCCTTTGGTCCTCTTCACCCTAGGTGTCTTGGTGTTGGGGGTCCCACCCAGCTTTCCTTGATTCAGGTTAGTAATACTAATGTCTAGTGCCATTGACAGTCCTTAGATGTCAAGGGAGATGATCAGTTTTTTGAGAGAATTTCAGTGACAGAAGTCAACACTGAAGTGGGTTTCTCTTTCTTCCTCTTTCGTCCATCACCCTTTGTGTTCTATGTATCTCACCCTACCTTCCAAAACCCAGATCTCATCATCTCCTTATGTGCCTTGGTTTTAGTTTCTATCTTGTGTGTCCAAGGTTGTTCTGACTGTTTGCAGTCCCTTGTGCTTATCTTGTTCTTTGCTCTTCAATTTGCAAATTCTGTTCCTTGGGTTATGGTTTACATTTTTCCCATGCCTTCAAAGAGCAACTCATGTATCTTCGCCGCTTTGGTCATTGAATTTTTGCTTACATACATATGTAAAAGACTTATATATTGTGTTTTCCTATGTCATCCCAGTGTTACAAAATGATACACATGTTGTTCCTTACACTATTTAGATATGCTTAAATTTGGGATCAAGGTAAACTAACCTTAACTGTATCTTAATGTGCTTTTGCAAATGCAGAAAAACAGTCACTAGATGAGCATTAGACTAATTTACAGTAAGGCAATCAAGCCTGATGGCAAGCAGAAAAACCTGCCAATAAATAGCTAAACAGCAATAACAGCTATAAATTCAATCTGGCACATTCCAATCAAACCTGTCATTATCTCAAGCCCTTTGAGTCCCACTTTGGAGCCAAAAACATCTGTTGTGGTTTAACCCCAGCCACCAACTAAGCAACACACAGCCACTGGCTCACTCACACCCTGCCCAGTGGGACATGGAGAGAATCAGAAGAGTAAAAGTGAGAAAACTTGTGGGCTGAGACAAAGACAGATCTTCTGACCATACAGGGATGTAGTTATGAAATCCAAGGCCCAGGTGGAGCTGAATCTGACAAGAGATGTAAATGGCAACAAGAAGAGCTTCTGCAAGTAACTCAGTGGCAAAAGTAGAATGAGAAAAGACTGACTCCTGCTGAATCAGGCAGAGCACCCAGTGTGACAAAGTACTTGAAGAAGTCCAGACTACCCAGTGTTGTCTTTGCTTCAGTCTGGACTACTTCAGATTATTTTCCAGAATGCTAGATGCCTGAGACCTGTGGGAAAGTCTGGAGGGAAGAGGACTTTCCCTTGGTGGAGGAGAGTAATGTTAGGATTTTTTTATTATTTCTTTTATTGATGTAAACTAGGCAAAGGATCTGATAGGATATAACCACAAGAGCTGAGGAAAGTAGCTGATATTATTGCAAGGTCACTCCTGATTATCTTTCAAAGGCATGCAATACAGGAAGGCCTCAAAGAGCTGGAAGAATGCAAACATCACCCCTAACTTCAAGAAGGGCAAGAAGGATCTGGATAACTAGCTGGCTAGCTTCCAGGCAGTGGGAACCTCCCCAGAGTCCCAAGATCATTGGTAGGTATTTGAGTAACATCTGCTAGCTCCTTCAGAACTCTGGCATGAATCACACTAGGGCCCATGGACTTAGGAACATTTAGCTGATACAACTGGTCCCTTACAATTTCATTGTCCACAATTGGAAAGTCACTGCTCCCACAGTCATGGTTCTCCAGCTCAAAGGACTGAGCAGCTTAAGGTCTATCCTTAATATTAAAGACTGAAGCAAAGAAAGCATTGAACGTCTTTGCCTTTTCTTCATCCCTGTTTGTCAGGTGACCACCTTCATCAAGTATCAGTATCAAGTATAGGATGAAAATAATCTTATGAAGTTTAACAAAGGGATATGTGCACTCCTTTCAGTGGGGAGGAATAACACTATGCATGAGTGCATATTGAGTACTAATGAGCTGGAAAGTTTTGCAGAAAAAGCCCTGGGGTTCCTGCTGGAAACCAAGTTGGCTGTAAGCCACCCATTCATCCTTGTAGCAAAGAAGGCCAAAGGCTTCCTGGTCTTCATTAGGAAAAGCATTATCAGCATACTGAGGGAGGTCATCCTTCCCTTCTATTCAGCGCTTATGAGACCAAACCCTGAATCCCAGGTCCTTTCTGGGTTTGCTGGTACAAGAGACACATGGTATCACATGACAAGTGTTCTTTGGAGATTAGACAATACAATAACAACAGACTAAGGACCAAGTCTAATCAACTTTATTATAATAATGTAAGTTGTCAATCAATATAAATATGGATCAGAAGCAATCTAAGCATGAAGGAAAAGGAAAAGAGGAAAGCTCACTTCCCTTGTAGGCAAGGTACAACGCCATTAATGATTAATCTTATCCACTAATGAACAGCAGTTATGGAAATTGTCAGCTTCTGATGTTCTACGTAATGACATAAAGACTTTGTTTCCAGGCAGTATCCCTGAACCAGCCAATAACAACTACACCAGTTCAGAGCTGGGGTACCTTGTTTAGAGTATTGTGCTGTCTCTGTTCAATCCTATGATTGACAGTTTGACATGGACATGTCTCAAAAAGGTTGGGGATCCACCAATGTGGTTGATCACAGGTTTCTTGGCATGAGTTGGTCCATGCAACTCTGCAAGTGCTTTCCATTGTCCCACATCATAATCGAGGTCAGGAGCATCTCACCACACATGGTCATAACCAGGTGAGTGCAGTGAAAGGCCTTGAAGATGGTTAAAGCCTTGGAGCATTTTTCATGTGAAGAGAAGCTAACAGAGCTGAGATATCTCAGACTGGAGAAGAAAAGACTCAGGGGATCTTATCAATGTATAAAAATACCTGCTGAAGATGGAGGCAGACTCTTCTCAGTGGTGGCCAAAGGCCAAACAAGACTTAATTAAACTCAAATAAAGCAAATCACATTTAAGCTTGAGAAAGTAATGTTTTTACTGTGAGGATGTCAAACACTAGGGAAAGGTGGCTAGCAAGATTGTTAAGTGTCCATATTTGGAGGTATGGAAAGGTATGTTTTGGACCTGTGTGATATTTTAAATTTCTCCTCAAATCAATTAAGTATGTGGTTAAAAATGTCTATTGTACCATGAATCAGCTGGAGTAATAAAATATCAAGAAAATTACAGCCTCAAGGCATGGAATAATGTCTCGTGAACTGGAAAAGCAAATGAGTATGAATTAACTTTTTGTCTAGTGATTGGAATAGCCATCTCAGTGCCTTAATACTTTAGGTTTTGCAGGCCAAAATGCAACCAAAATTGAAAATCATGGATTCCTAGAGTATGAAAACAAGTTTCTCCTCTGACAAATAATGGTTTTAATTCTAGGCAATGAAGAGCAGTTGAAAGTTGAATATACATTTCCTAAGAAAAGTATCAAAAGCCTCAGTGAATTTATCAAACAACCAAATTGGGAAATTATGTAAAGGTTCACTTTTGTTTTAAAAAAAACCCAAACACAACCAGAAATGCTGAATTGGTATGTGTGTAGCTTGGTGCATGTCAAAAGGGCAATTTGGAGAATAGTGGTTTAGTATGACAGGGAATAGAAAGGGAAGCACCATCATTCTGAGAAAATCAGGACTCTTCAGTGTTTAAGGTTATTTGGCAAATGAGACGTGCAAGATCCTTAATCAAATTGATCAGGAGGAAAATTGAGCCTTAAATGTTTAATATAAAACTCCTATTCTCAAGCTTTCTATTATATTAAAATTCAGCATGGTTGAAAGATTTTTCCCATCTGTATGAGGCTTAATTTTGCATTTTTATGCTATTTGAGCACATAAGCAATATATTCTTAGAATCTAGTATCTCTGAGCTAAATTCTCTGCCGTAGGTCCAGCTTTTCTTTCCCTGTAACTAACTTGATTTAAAATATGAAAAGTGTATCAGCTGATGCAGATTTGCTTTTTACTTCTTTAATCAGCATTATTTACAATGCAAGCTCTCATCTGGCTGAGAGATAAATATTTGATTTCATTATGTTAAATACCATGGAATTTCTTCAACTTAAAAATGTATTATCTGTTATAGGAAGTTATGCAACCCTTGATTTATATTAACTTTTCAGAAAATTTATGTAATGATAATGATCCTGATTAACGGGGGAAAAAACTCAGGAAAGTATCCACTCTTCCCTTCTAGGCAGTTCTGACACTGAAAATCATTATAATTAAAATTTACCCAACATTAACCATTCTAACTCTGCAATATATTCAGCTCAACAAAAGTGATACTGAAAACTAGCAAGAAGAAAACCCTCTCAGGCTTCATTTTGTAAGTTTAGAAGGCAAGCATGGCAGCGCCGGGCACATGGCGATTGGCATCTATCATGTGCACCTATCTGACCAGGGTTCCTCAATTATTTACAACAAAGCATATGTATTGATCATATTTCCCTGAAATCTAATACATGTTATAACTACTTCCCTGAAATGATTTATATATGCAGAAAACACTTGTGTATGAGCACTTTGCTCCTGCATGTCTTTCTTGGGGTCTTTCAAGACCCCTGGTTGTCAACAAGTTGGTGAACTTCAGTTGAACTTTCTTGGGGAACATACACACTGATTGTATATTTATGTAACTCCATTAGTTCTCTGTGCCATACGGTTTTGACTGCAATACGCCATTACTCCAGTTCTCTTGTCTACTGTTATATCCCAGGTATCTCAGAAAGCTTGCTACATCTCAGTGAGCCTATTCAATAAGTCAAGTTAATCCTTGCTTTAGTTTCAGCCCCTGTTAGTGTTTGCATTCTGTTTAAATCAAAAGTAAAAAACAGGTTTTGACAGTGGATACAGAAAATGTGAGATTCGGTTCCAACACTTACTGAAAATAAACCAAACCCTTTAAATCAGAAGTAGAAGTTACAGGGGGGAAGGGGGGTTGAGGGGTTGGGGGGGTATGTGTGTGTGTAAATAAATATTTTTTTAAAAAAAACCACAATCTTTCACTACAAGCAAAACACCTCTAAAAAGTTGAGTTTTGTGGCTTGTAATGAAATTTCTTTTGGTTAACATGACAATCAAACAGGGAAAAATTCATCACCAGTAAGCCCACTCAACAAGCAGCTCACATGCAATAGGTACACTATGTAACAAATTTTAAGAACTCTACAGGGGAAAGTGATTTTGTTTTATAAATGTTTTGTTGTAAACTATTCTCTTGTTCTGTTGTGTGGTCCAGTGCAGAGGTGAGAAAAGAACTTAGCAAGGAATTCAGACATGCTGAAAATTAAAACTTGGCCTTGAAATTCTGTGTAATTATTTTTGTCAGAATAAGTATTTCAAATTAGTAGAATGTGCACCTAAGACGTTTCCATCTTGCTTTTAAGTAGATCTATTCTATTTCTTCTGCTTTTTTTTAACTGGAAGTAGTTAATACATAAAAAGAGATGGACTGACTTCCCAAGAAACTGAATACTTAAACATAGCACAGCCAACAGACAAATTGGTTTCCAGTCTCCTGTAAGACACAATTACAGTCCTCTAGACAGAAGACTGGGTTTATTGTTTTTATTATTCCACAAAAATATTTTTCCATGAGAAATTAATACTGTAAAGAAGAGAAGGAAAAAATATACTGTGGGCAACCATGAAGTAAAGATATTGAAAAACAGGGACTCTGGTCATTATGCAAGATCACATGCACCACATTCTTAACTCACAGGATCTTTTGCAAACTCCAAGAAAATTAATGAAATTTTGATTTATCTAAAAACTGAACCACAACTTTCTTCTAAACAATGTGCTAAAAAATGTTGTTTCCTTGCTTGTGCATTTCTTCAGGACCAACTTTACTTTAAACAATATGTACATGAAATTGCTTCACAAAATGTGAGATAAGTATCTGTCAGTACAACTGTACATGGCAATTAGGATAATGAAAACAAAGCTTATTCTTCAAGTCATAAGAATTCACAAGAATGGGCACTTTTGTGCCCAGTGGGCACTTTTTTTCCTCAAGGTTAATTACTTCACTAGCAAGTAAAATATCAAAATATTACATGATTAGTCTTTGTGTTGATACACCCATGCTCAAAGATGCTTATTTTATATGAGTATAGATAGATAGATAAATGGAAATGTTTATCTATGTAAAATCTAAATATTATTGATACACATTTAAATATATTCTGTGATTAACTTTCTATAAAAAACCCAGTCTCTCATACAGTTAGAGGCCAAATAATAGATATATTGATTTCAATATTATCTAATTGTTCTGCTAGAAGATATTTAAATATATGCAAGATAATTATGTAATGATATTGACAGCAATATCATTAACTTTCTTTTTAACTTGAGTGTTATGCCAGCCAAAGTCAGTGAAGGTCATGGAATGGATAGAAAATGAATTTTATGCCTCACTTGAGAAAAGTAACCAGGTACACTGAACATACAGGAGTCTCTGGAATCCTTTGTAGAAATGTGTTAGGTTATGAATATGTGAAGCTAATGGTAAAAAACCCCTTATCTATGACCTTTCTCCTTTCCTCCCTTTATTAGAAATACCCCAGTTCAGTAAAGAAGCATATGGATTTTTCTCATATTTCGGAAGTATGTATTTTCCTTACCCTTTACCCTGTATTATCCTCAACAGAAATTAAACCAGAAATTTCTTCCTGTCTGGTGTACAGGATATGGGTTTAAAAATTACTATCACTCTATGTTGAGCTGATAAATAGTAATTGTGTGCTTCGCTATGAAACATAAGTATTAATTTTTAAACATATTTTGAAAGCAGGCAGGTTGGTTTGGTTTTTTTTAAATCATAAACTTTAGGCATTTTGTTGACTCCCACAGCCTTGTCACAAATCTTTTCTTTAAAACAGCATTGACATGAGAATGACAGCTTTAGAACCTCTAAACTGCTAGTGCTGTAATATACCATTTCTGCAGATTCTTATTATTCCTCTTTTCTTCCACAAAAGGAACAGTGAAGAAAATAAAATTGTTTATTATTTCTGTCTTTCACACAGTATCCATTTCTGAATCTATTGTTGCATATTTTTTTTTGTTGAGAGTGAAATTAAAATTGAATAGAACTGGTCTATCAGATAGCTGGAAATAATTGGCAGGCATAGTTTAACTCAGAGTTGAATTCAGTCTTGGATAGTACTGCAAATTTATTTATCTGAAGAGTTGTACAGTATATAGTCTTTTTTTATGGGAACTGCATGAAGCAATAAGAAAGGAAATGAAACTGCAAAAATCCCTGTAACAACTTTCAGCTTTTTAAGGTTCTAGAAATATTTGTGTTTGGAATTCTGTGTGATTCAAATCAAGCTTTCCTTTCTGAAAAAAACCTTGAAGCACAATGGAGTTATTTAATAAGGCACAATATTAAATTAATTATTCCTAGTATCTCAAAATTATTAAATTTTGCTATATACATAAAATAAATATCTAAAAGGATGTTTTGTTTTTTAATTTAAGTAATGTGTGTTTTTAATTTAAGTAGATTTGTATTACAAAGATATGCTGTTATTGTCTGCATTCTCACTGTTCTGACCTGAAAACAAAAACAACAAAAAAAAAACCCCACAAACCAACCAACCCAAACTCCCAAAAAAACATGAACAAGAACTGAAAAGTGCATTAGAGAAAGTTATTAAATTGGAAGTATGGTGCTACAGCAATAAAGCCACCAAATTTTTAGAATGTCACTTAACATAAAGCATGATGAAGTCCTTTTTACATTTAAAATCTATTATACAATATACAGTTACTAATCATATTGCCCATCATTAGTACCCTAAATATTTTTTAAAAAAAATTAGGAATTTTCTCAACCATGTCTTCCTCAAAAATGAAATATCAAAAATATTCTAGGTAGTTTCTAACTTCCTTTAATTGTCTTGCCTATCATTTCTTTCTCTGCTTATTCTTCAATTAACACAATTAAAATATGCAATTATAATATAATTACTATTTTCCTGAAGGTATTAGTAATGTCTTTAAGTATATTTCCATTGGATTTTCATTCTCGTGATAAGCTCCAAAGGTTCAGGAACCAGTGTCAAATACCAGGATGAAAACATCTTCATTTGTCAAAATATTTTCTTCTGAATTCTCCAGGGCACTCAGGGACTAACTGTAACTGATGCAAGTGCACATGTTCTAGACAGGACCTTAGAAGACAGGGAAGTGTTGAGGCTTTCCAATTGGTAAGCCTGGAAACTACTGATATAGTATAAGTATATTAATATAGATACATACACACACACATATATAAAGTATAGTTCAATAGACCACATAACAAGACTGTTTGAAGAAGACTTACAAAACTGTTGTCCAAATATTTCTCTTAAAGTTAGTAGTTTTGTAATACTTGCATATCCAGAAATTCAAAATATTACAGTAGCTTTTAAAAATATATTAATTGAACTTACTTCTTCCTTTGACTTTTTGGTTTCTAATCTTTTGGGGGTTTTTTTCCCCCAAAATAACCAAAAAAAACCAAATAATAAAACAAAACCAAGAAACAAACAAAACAAAACAAAACAAAAAACCCAAACTAACCTACCAGGAGTTTAATTATTGAAGGTGATAAAACTGGAAAATATTTATGTGACATGAAAAGTACCCTGGTAAAATACACATTTTAATATAAAAATTATTCTCAGTTAGATTAGAATTGCCACAATATATGCTTGATAAATTAATTTAAAATAGTAAGGCCTTGGGTCAGTTATTAGATACTAAGTTTTCTTGAAGGAGGTTTGTCTTACAGTTTTACTTGGGCTATTCACCCTTAGTGAAAGCTAAGCAGTATTTTTAAATTAAGAATTTCATAATGAAACTCACTGAGTGATACTAAATTGTATGGTTGTATCAGCTCTCTTCAATCTTTGAAAAGTACTGGGAAAATCAAACATGCAATTAGTCCTCAAAAGAAACAAAGCAGAAAGTCAGTGAGTTTTCTTTAAAATCTTTTGAATAGTGGGTATACAGCTATTCATCACAGGACATAGGATTTAATTTTTTACTATTATATTAGGAATAAAATTTCAGTACAAACGACAAAGATATATACAGACTCTAGAGTTCACTAATGGAGGTATTTATTCCATTCTCATTTGCACATATTCCCAGGGAAAAGATGTTCAACTAGGAACTTGAAATAAGATTTGAAAAGGTGTGTTTTAATGCTCTAAAGTTTGCTTTCCTTTGAAGTCTGCTTTCCTTCCAGAGTACACTTACTCTGTGGGAGCAGAGGGGAAAAAAAAACACTTTTTCATCTCTCACGACACCCTTAGCCAGACTGCTGGGGAAAGGCAAGAATGTTCTCATGCTCTTTTCCTATCTGAATGTGTAACTCTCAGACCATCCATTCTGCTGGACTTTCTGCCTATGTCCTCAATAACAGTGATATGGACATGTGATAAATGTAGGTTACTGTAGCTGTTGCTAACCTATATCCTAAATACATTTTCTGAAAAGGATTCCTGGCAGTGCATTGGAGGTGAAAGGCGCTGGATGGTTCCAAGAGGGTAAAAGTAGTTTCATCAGTTTTAACGTGTACAGAGATCACAAATCATTTGCACTAATGGAAACCACAAGAAATCACTGGGAAATGATCTTTCAGTGATGTTTTGGGGTGGAGAACAAATAAATATGACAATAGAAATTAATTAGAAATTAGAAATTATTAGAAATATGTTATCATTATAATATTTTAATCATAATATTCTGCAAGATAACTCAACAGCAAAATGAAAATGAGGAAAAACAGTCTGCTGCTGAATCTGACAGAGCACCCAGTGTGACAAAGTACTTGAAAAAGTCCAGACTACGCAGTGTTGTCTTTGCTTCAATCTGGACTACTTCGGATTATCTTTCAGAATGCTTGATGCCTGAGACCTGTGGGAGAGTCTGGAGGGAAGGGGACTTTTCTCTGGTGGAGCAGAGTCATGTTAGGGAACATTTAAACAAAATTTAATGTAAATGAGTCAAACCTGATGGGATACACTCACAAGAGCTAAGTGGCTGATGTCATTGCAAGATCACTCTTCATTATCTCCAAACATGTGAAAGAGGAGAAAGTGGTTGGGAGCTGTCAGCAATGAGATGACTGGTTTGGTGGAAGAAGGGAGAGCAGTGGATGTTGTTTATCTTGATTTTAGCAAGGCTTTCTGTACTGTACCTACTAACATCCTCACCAACAAACTGGTGAAATATGGACAGGATCAGTGGACTATAAGGTAGATTGCAAACTGGCTGTATGCCAGGTGTCAGTACTGGAGCCAATGCTACTTAACATCTTAATGACCTCAGTGACGGGACAGAGTGTACCCTCAGCCAGCCAACTGACACTAGTGGTTGACATACCAGATTGGTGTCCTAACATTAAGAGGATCTCAACAGACTGGAGAAATAGGATGAGAGTAATCTTATCTGAGTTTAACAAAGGGAGATGTACAGCCCTTTCACTGGGGAGGAATAACTCCATGTACCACTACACAATGACTGTAAATGAGCTGGAAAGGGGCTTTGTAAAAAATGACCTGGGGGTCCTGCTGAACGTGAAGTTGACTGTAGGCCACCAAGGCACCTTTGCAACAAAGAAGGCCAACAGCCTCCTGAGTTACATTAGGATGAGATTTTAATCAGTCCTTTCTATTTCCTACATGATCATTCCAAATAAAATTACAAGCAGACCACAGAAATGAATGAGTAAATAAATGAAATCCAACCAGACTCATTCCCTGATGTATGGCATTTCTCTAACGTTTTGAATGAACCAAAAATATTGCATACCTAGCCCAGCTGGCTCTTTATGCATTTTTCTTTACTGAACAGTGTTAAGCAGCCTAAAATATAAGACTAGATGTGCCTAAAAAATGCAAAGGTGGCGTTAAATTTCTAGACTAAACTCAGAGAATTACTTTTTTTCCTATGTCACAGTGTAAAACACTCCTCATTTACATCCTTGTCACTTACAATCACATTACTTTTTGTTGCTGAGGAAGGATGCAAATAGAAAACAGAAAAATCATCATTGAAAGCTTAACTTTGAATTTACTAGCCTTTGCCAATTTTAATTTCTTTGGTTTTAAATTACTTAAATGTAGAAGTTTATAGTTTATTAGTAAAATAGACAGATCAGAACAGTCTGACCTGTTCAGACTGAAAAAAAAATATGTCTAATGAACATTCATTTGCTATTGAAGACAAGTGAAAATATTAAGGCTAGATATTTTCACCTGAATATGAAAAGGAATATTTAAAATACTAGATTCAAGCTTGCAGGCTAGAAAAGACATAAAAATATATTACCATTTTTAGTTTTAGACATATAAGGCTTTTTGGAATTCATCTTTTGTTTTAAGGAACAATTAGTAAGTAAAGAAGCTGAGCTGATTTTTTTCTAAAGCAGAGAGACCTGCTATTAATACAGTAGTTAAATATTTTGGAAGGTGTCTTTATTACAGCTTTTATGATTCAAACTCTCAAAACAGATATAAAAAATCTTTAAGGAAAACCCCTTGAATTACTCATTAGAATTGCATTGGACTTTTGAAATGCTTTTTACAGCTGAGAAACAATATCACTTTGAAAGTTGATTATTAATCTAGTAATTTATTGTAAATTGGTTAGGATGTCGTATGATAACAGCAAAGTGTGTAAGTGAAAACTGAGGTTCTGCATCTAACTCAGATGGTAGAGGATGACCTTCAGTGAAAGATAAGTTTCTATAAGGTCCTGAAAGGGGAAAAGATGTGTGTAAAAATGATAAATTAGTCTGATTTTTTAAATTATTTTTGTTTAGTAATGGAT
Organism: Falco rusticolus; assembly: GCF_015220075.1. NCBI lineage: Eukaryota > Metazoa > Chordata > Aves > Falconiformes > Falconidae > Falco > Falco rusticolus. Next base: position 48,264,260 of record NC_051188.1, on the reverse strand, counting down.
TCCCAAATTTTTTTATCTTACAGATTTACCTTAAATAACTTAAATACTAACAATTCTGTGAAACAATAACTTATTCTTTGGAAGGAATGCCTTTTTGTAAACTTTTGTGTCTGAATGTAAGCTATCCTTTGTAACTCCTACTGCCTATTTATTTTCTGATATTTAGAATAAATCTGAGATATATGAAGATTCAGTAATAAAGCTGGATTATGAGCAAATGTGGCAGGATCTTTACTTAACTAAAATACTGAATTAAGTTCCATATTTACTATGATTTCTATTCTCTCCAATGCCACTATTTATGAATTGTGCAAGGATTCTCTTGCCTTCAAAACACTGGTCCTTAAACAGCTTTGACGATACTTTAAAACTTGCCCAGCTTTCTTTAGACTTGGTTCTTCTAGAATTATTATGCTTATATACTCACTGTATCCAAGAGGAAGCTTCAGTAATGTCAGCAGTTTTGATCAGGCATATACAGCTGCTACTGTTAAAATGCCACAACAGAAAAAAGGGACATCTAATATGTGAAACTAAGGATTTACTGTTGGTCTAACATGTCTTAACAGTCTGATCAAAATATAATTACTATCGCACTTCCAATGATAGTAACATCTATAGTACATTCTCTAATTAATACAGAAAAGACATTGATAACACCGGTCTCATTGTCATACAGAGCTTCCTAGTAACTACTTCTTTGATGTTAAGCTTCTGTTTCCAGTGCCTCTCTGGGGAAAAAGGCTGATGGCACCAGCTTTCCTCAAGCAGAATTGGTCGTGGTGGTAGGGGCTGTTCCAAATCACCATCATCTGAAATTTTCACCAGCTGATCCTAGCAGTGGGGGTCACTTTCTCCAGTTTGGGGTATAATTGGTGTTACTTTTTTGTTTCCTGATTATGATCTGTTTCCTGGTTCCCAGGTGAAGTGTGGAGGTGCCACAACAGCCCACCATGCAGTTACACCAGCAACTGCTTGTCGGACAGAGACTGCTGGGGTCTCTCAGTCCATCTGTGCACCCTGTCTCTGTAGAGGGCAGAATTGACAAGGTAGGGAAAAATGACTGTCCCAGTCCATCCCACCCAGCTCCTCTAACACTGGCATGAGCATCCCACTGTGAGCCAAAGAGGAATGGAAACTCCTGGCACCCTGGCTCAGATATGTTTAAGGAAAATGGCAGGCATGACAGACAGGAGACACACAGAAGACACATGGAAGGAGAAACAGAGAGAGCAAAGGAAAGTATGGACAAGGTCATTGTTGTCGGTATAGCTAGAGAGGTAATTTTGGAAGGAGGCATGACATGAAAGAGAGTACTGCAGGACTGCAGGAAACCCACTAAAGAGCAGGGAAACCTCCAAGGGACTACAGTCCATGAACAACCCATGGTGGGGCAAGGAGATCACTGAAGGACTGTAGCCCACAGGTGACCCATGCTAAAGCAGAGGAAATTAAGTAAATAATATGGTGCAGTGGAGGAAAAGAAACAACAAAGAGCAGAAAGAAAATGTTTTGTATTGATTTCACCCTTCTGCACTGCCTGTCACCTTGCTGAAGCAATTGGGAGCGAATGTGTGCATCACAGCGAAAACAAGAGAACAATCAATTAGGAATAGGTAGGTCAGGTGTTCCCTAAGTTTTTGCTTAATTGTTTGATTCTTAATTTTTTTCCTACAATACTCCAATCGATAATTCAATGTTTGTATGAATTGGCAGTTTTCGTGGTTTAACCCTGGCCAGCAAATAAGCACCACACAGCTGCTTCCTCACTCCCCCCGCAGTAGGGTAGGGCAGAGGATCAGAAGAGAGAAATTTGAGGGTTGAGATAAGAACAATTTAATAAGTAAAGCAAAAGCCACATGCACAAGCAAGGCAAAACAAGGAATTCATTCACCACTTCCCATGGGCAGGCAGGTGTTCAGCCATCCCCAGGAAAACAGGGCTCCAGCAAGTGTAATGGTTACTCAGGAAGACAAACGCCATAATGCCAAATGTCCCCACCTTCCTTCTTCTTCCCCCAGCTCATATATATTCAGCATGATATCGTACTTTATGGAATGTCCCTTTGGCTGGTTGGGGTCACCTGTCCTGGCTGTGTCCCCTCCCAATTCCCCGTGCCCCTCCAGCCCTCTTGCTGGCAGGGCCCAAGGAACTGAAAAGTCCTTGACTGAGTATAAACATCACCCAGCAACAACCAAACCCATCCTGTGCTGTCAGCATTGTTCTCACACCAAATCCAAACCACAGCGCTGTGGTTACTAAGAAAATTGACTCTATCCCAGATGAAACCAGGACACCAATGGATTCAATTAAGTAAAATTCCCCAAATTAATACTGTTTTGCCTGTGACAGATAAGAAAGCTGAAACTACAACAGGTCAAGCAGCAGTCACTTGAACACCAATCAAATGCTGTCACATCTAAAACATGTTCAGAACCAGCTCAGGACAAAGCAAGCCCTAAAACATCCTGAAACACTGCACTGCCAAGTGAGCACAAACCCTACTATACAAGTAGATACTTGAGGGATAAAAAGATAGAGAATAAGTACAGATTAAGCCCTTTGTGAGCTGATCCATACCTAGACCATAGTGACTGTGTTAAAAATTAGTACAGCACAGTAAGCATCTGATAGCAAATTTGTTATTGTCCAGAGCCAAATTGTATATTTTGGGTTGGTGAGGGAGAGTGATTTCTATGGCCTAAATCTAATCTCTTCCTGAGGACTGAACAAATATTAGTCCTTATACCACATTAGGTGTGCTAGTAGAGTGCATTATTCAGTGTTGTTTCTTACAGAAGGAATCAGGTTGCAAACCTCAGCACTGCTTTAGTATGGCAAAATACATTAAACTTCGAAAATTGTGAGTTTCCCTTCTTTGTAAAGTGAACTTTTGATGAAATAAAACTCACATGGACATAAACTCTTTGTTTAATCGTCATTGATGAAACTACTGCCTTACAATGTGTCTTTGAATCCTTTCTTTATTCTGTACAGCTAAAAATATTGGTTTACTGCTGTGCCAAGAGATTTCATAGTTCAATTATTACATGCAAACCCATTTTTATTCTGTTCATTTTATAAGTCTGATGTATCTGAAAATTTCATTGGGTTCCCCTCATCTATTCTGGTTTTAGGAGTTCTGAATAATATTCCTTCATTTCCCTTGTTTGAGTCCTATATGATTACACAGATCATTGGTGCTCTTTCTGAGTCCCATTATTTTGTTCCAATGTACCTTTTACAACTGAAAGATTTCTCATCTATTTCCAATCTATCATCTAAAGCCATTTTATATTCAGGTCATCCCTACCTAATTTAATTAAAAATGGGCTTTTTAAGGTTGCCCAAAGAGATATCCTGGCAGGCTTGCATCTGTGGTTTTCTCTGCTACCATCAGTAGTTAATAAGCTCTATTTTCCAATGTTTTTTAAACTCTTCAAACTTCCCTTCCTCCCCTGCAATATCATACTAGTTACATACTTTTTATGTATTCAAGCATATCATCTTTCTTTAATTTTTATTTCTTTATCTGTATTAGTTAAGTAATTTTTGTGTCTTTGTTTAAATTCTGCTGAGTACTTTCTTAACTTAAGCAGATTCACAGAATGATTGAGGTTGGAAAGGACCTCTGCAGGTCATCTGGTCCAATGCCCCTGCTCAAGCAGGGCCACCTAAAGTAAATTGTTCAGGAACATATCAAGATCGATTTTTAATATCTCCAAGGAGGGAGACTAGACAACCTGCCTAGACAACCTGTGCTAGTGCTCAGTCATCCTCACAATAAAAAACCCCAAACATTTCCTCATGTTCAGAGGGAACCTCCCGTGTTCCAGATTGTGCCCATTGCCTCTGGTCCTGCCACTGGGCACCACTGAAAAGTGCCTGTGTCTCTCTTTGCATTCTGCCTTCCTGCCTTTGTACATTTTTATGAGAACCCCCCAAGCTTTCTCTTCTCCAGGCTGATCAGTCCCAGCTCTCTCATCCTTTCATTATATGTGAGATTTTCAATCTCTTGATCATCTTAGTGGCTTTTCTCTGGACTCTCTCCAGTATGTCCATACCTACTTTGTTCTGGGGATCCCAGACTTGACACAGTACTCCAGATGTGGCCTCACCACTGCTGAATAGAGGGGAAGGGTCATCTCTCTTGTCCTGCTGGCAGCACTCCTCCTAATGTAGCCCAGGATACCATTAACCTCCTTTGCCACAAGGACACGTTGCTTGCTTATACTCTATTTGGTGTCCATCAGGACTTTTTTTGCAAAGCTGCTTTCCAGCTGAGTGGCCCTCAGCATATACTTGTGCATGGTGTTGTTCATCCTCAGGTGCAAGACTTCACACATCCCTTCGTTAAATTTCATGAGGTTCCTGTCAGCCCATTTCTCCAGCCTGTTGAGGTCCCTCTGGATGGCAGCACAACCCTCTCAGCCACTTTTCCAGTTTTGTGTCATCATCAAAACACATATAATCCATGTTCCAGAACAATATATATCAGTTTACACATTATTCCTCTACGCAACATCATGCAATGCCTTATAATTCATAAGATTCAATACTTTCCTTACACAATTGCCTATTTTCTTGCAAAGATCTTTTGTTGTCAAAATCCTGGTATTCCATCAGGACTACTTGCTCACAAGAGCATGGACTGTCTTAGAACAACACAGTGATTAAATTTGTACAGAACAGATGTGTTGTGGTGTGTACACCTTGGCTGGCCACCAGGTGCCCATCAAGCCACTCTCCCACTCCTCCTCCTTAGCAGGACAGGGAAAGAAAATAAGATGAAAAGCTTGTGGATTGAGATGAGGACAAGGAGATCACTCAATAGTTACAATCATGGGCAAAACAGACTTGATCGGGGAAAAATTTAATTTATTGCCAATTTATTTAATACTTAATATTTCTTTAATTTATTACCAATTAATAACAGAGAGGCATATTAAGGAAAAAAAGCAAAACTAAAACCACCTGAAACTTAATTTGTCCCACATTGGGACAATTCCTGGTCTATTCTAAGAGAAGGCAACCCTGCAAACCCTGCAGCCCCTCTACTACCAAAACCTTGCCATGTAAAATCAGTACGTGTATATGTGAATTCATACTGTCCCAGTGGGCATGCAAGGGTCTGTGTATCCCACACTGCTTTCACTAGTCTTTTGATAACATTGATGGGAAACAGGGGAGCTTCTTCTCTCCAACTGCTCAATACACCAATTTATATAAAAGTAATGCTGTAACTGTAAAGACAAGCTGCACAATTAAAAATCATCATCAAATCTACTTCACAATACTTAATAAATATTCATTTTGAAAATTCAAGCTAACATTTCTGCAGTGAAACATTAATTTTCTTTGCAATATGGAAATTTGGCTACTAATACTAATTAATTTAGTCATAGTATAATAAACTACTGGGGTTAAAGGAACATAATCTATGGCAAACGCTGTAAAGATCTAGTTATCCATATGAACCACACAGCTCATATATTTCTATTCAACATTTTAAATTACCAGTACTACCATCCAACACAATTCCTCCATGAATAAAGCCTTCCATCCTTACTATGAGGATCCTAGCCAATCCGGTTACTTTATTATTCCCATGCTGGTCATACAAGGGTGATACTTTTTTTTTTTTTTTTTTTTTTTTGTTATTCTGATATTCCCTCTCTTCATTCCTGTGACGGACCTATATTATAAGAGACAAATTCAACTGAAAATTTGTATGTTTAAAAAACATTTTTTCATTGTATTTTGTTGCAGACTCTTAATATACACATCTAACTATATCTATGTATAAAAGAGCATTCAGGTCCACATATAAAGTGATTTAATGCAATAAACAGTTATTATTCACTGTTCTATCAATAGTTTACACCATTAAAATAACGAGTTAAGAATATCACAAATTTAGCAATGAAACTAAAATCCCCAGGATTTAGAGCCTTTTAACTCTCCTTCTCTCAAGGGAATCTTCATTATGTATTTGAATCATACTTTTATTTTTGTATGAAACAATATATTTTAATTATAGAGTTCGATATGATCTCATTACTTTTGAAACTGAATTTTAAGTAAACTATTTGGTACGGTAACAGTCATGTTAAATTCTGTAATCTAATGACAATTTACCTCATAGCAATATTTCTGTAGTGAAACACATTCATAAGTAGACCTGTTTGTTTTCTTCCAAAAAAATTTCTAACTTGCATGTTACAAGTTATATTCTGTGAGATAATGAATGAATGCCTCAAAGATTCTAAGCACGGATTTGAATAAGTCTGTGCTATGCTAAATGACCAACAATTCTTCAAAAAAATTGTTTGCTAGCAGTTTCCATTCAGAGGGACCTGAATCCATAGAGTGTAGCCCCATGCTTAAAACTGGAAACAGTTTGTTCTATAGATGTCTGATGGTAAATGCTGACTTTTTATGTCAATAATTGCATTTTCATCAGATGGAAAGCAGACCCTAGTCTAAAAGAATTGGAAAAAGGCTTTCGAAACATCAGGAAAAACAGCAGAGAAGGAACTGGAAGCTGTATTGCTGGCAAGGGGACGTCAGATGTGGAAGGAGACAGATGTAGGTGTGCTGACATTCAGCAGTAGGCTTGCTAACAAATCAAAACTTTCCAGTGTGCTCGAAGAACCAGAAGAAGCAAAATCACAGAGGATTGGAAGTATTCATTATAGAATACATATTGTAGGCAAATGCCTAAAAGAAAATAATGTTTTTAAAAAAGATGGGGGCGTGGGGAGATAACAAAATAAAAAGGAAAACACAGAGGGGTTTTTTTAACCTGTCATAAAGATTTTTTTCATTTTTGTCATGGCAATAATGCTAATGTCTCAATAAGAGATAATTTTGAGAATTGTTTGTTTCATATTGTTTCATGAAACGCAAACAGATAAAGACACACTATCAGGTCTCCAAGACACAACAAAATCATGGAGGTAGAAATCTCAGCTTGACTGTCAGTGTTTGCTAGGAACACCTTTAGAAACATTCCAAAGAGAAAAGCAAACAGCATCATATAGTGATGACTCTAAAGTATTGAAAGATGATACTCAAATATTTTTGTTTCACAAGTGATATCATTGGGAAAATATGAGGCTTCTATAAAGATGCCAGCTGTGGAAGACAGAGCGAACGTGTATGTTTAGAAAATTTAGAGGAGAGGAATATAAATTGAAAACACCTGAGAAATTAACATTGCTGAACAGTTACCCATGTAAACTTGATGTGTCAATTCCATATATTTTAGTAAGCAATAATGATTATTAATTTTAGTTATTTTAAAGTCATATTTCCTGTGTTGTTCTTCAGTGTAAGTTTACTTTTTAAATTATCTTTTTTCCCCAGCAACATAGGAGTCCCAAAATGTCATCTATTTAGAAGAATGAAATTTGGGACACTTTTGGAAATTTGGATAATTTTTAATAAATGTTTATTAGAGACATAGGTAATTTGTCCTCATGGAATATCTTGAGTACAGTTCCAAAGTGTTAAACCCTCAGAGGTCTCTGTATTAGATAAAATAGAGTCCAACCTGAGATCATAACTGCGTATGTTGTAGTAGGTGTGTTCAGCATATAAGGGTTATTTAGGGAAAATATTTATGGAAGCATACATTCATATGTACATATAGCAGCTTTCTGTTGCTCCATCAATAACAGAAATGAGGAGTAAGAAGGTAACACACCTGAGAGCTGATGGAAAAAAAAAAAAAGGTCCTACCCTCCCACAACCAAACCAAACCCAAGAATAACAAATGATGCAAAATCCACACAAGAATTACTCACTGCCAGCTAACTGATGTCTAGTCAGTTCCCTGGCAAATGCTCCCTTGGGAAATTTCTCCCCCTCTCAGTTTTTACTGCTGAGCATGACACGATATGGTACAGAATATCCCTCTGGTCAGCTGGCATCACTTTTTCCAGCTGTTGTCCCTCCCAACTTGTTGTGCCCCCCAAGTCTACTTGCTGGTAGGGCAGCGTGAGAAGCAGAAAAGGGCTTGACTCTGTGTGAGCACTGCTCAGCCATAGCTTTTATATGGCTATGTTTTAATATGTCTTAATATGTTCTAATAACACAATTCCTGTGTTATTAACCCTGTTTTGTTCACAAATCCAAAACATAGGCTCATACTTGCTGGTATGAAAAAAATTAACTCTATCCCAACCAAAACCAGTACATGTTTTCCATTCCTTGTTTAGATCAAAAGCCTGATATTATGGACAAGCAGTTACAATTTGCACAGTTTATTTTTGTTCATCTCAGGTTTATCAGTAAAGAATAAATTTTCTTCTCAAAACAGGTCACTGGAGAATTACGGAAAGCTGAAGAAAGCTTTGGGTACAATATGGCATCCATTTAAAATACGTATTCAAATGCTTTAAGCACTCTATCGAAATTTGGGTAAAAAATTAAGTTTATTACAGACGATGGATTGAGACTGTATCTCATACACAGAAAGTAAATTCATTACAGAATTCTGTAAACTCTTTATCAAAATTGAAAAAGTAGACAACCCTAAAAGATTAAGCTCAAATATTTAAATCTTTATGTTCGCATGTCTTCGAGTTTTGGTTTGTGTTTGTTGGTTTTTTTCCTTTAGTGAAAAATTCCTGAACCCATCTTCTGATTCTGCTGATAAAAAGCTTTTGTGAAATCTACACAAAGAAATCAACATGTCAGAATTCAGAATTGTATGAAACATACATTACACGATTCCAGCAGTCAAGCACATACTTGGCCAATTTCAAGACCTGAAATCTTTAGTAAATTCATTGCTATGTCAACTGTAAGACAAATACGCCTCTCCAGAACTAGGCTGCTCTTTTTTCATTACTGTAATGAGTAAGATTCCTACTCAAATTCTTAACATTGGTAATATCCTCAGGAAAGGACAATCTTGGTAAGTGACTTAGAAGTGATCAGTCAGTTTGAAAATTTAACCGCTCTAATACATACACCCTATATCGGATATGCATATTTAAGCACTGATTTTAACACTTGTGGGGGTTAATGCTGAAGCACAATTATAACAGCTTAAAAGTCAAATAGCTTGCTATCTCATGACTGATTACTGAATTTGTAATGAACACTTCCTCTAAGAAGGAATGCAATCAATACTTCTCACCCAGACTATTTTGACCATTTCAGTTCATGCAAGTTAATTGTGGAAAATGTATGAAAAACATTCTGACTTCTACCAATTACACTGCAGGTCTCACAACTCACTAGCTCTGGTTATCACCAGGAATTTGAATTTAAGCAGAATGTAAGATGCAGCTATTGTTTTACACAATTTAAAGAAACAAAAGAGTAAAGATGTGTGTATTGTGAAGTTACATATACTTAATAGCTACATTTATTGGTTTTTTATGCATTTATGTCTCTGCTTTAACATGGTTAATATAAAATTTTAAATATTTCTTCAAATTTTTATATTTTCTATTTTTATAATTTTCTGGTAAATCAATGGAAGAATAATTTGATGTATCCATACTCAAAACTTTATTTTTTCTTTTTAAAACAATTCTGTGAAGATCACAATTATCAGCTATTAGAGTGGTAAAAAAAGCTGTTTAAGATTTTTAATTTAGAGATACTTTTCTGAGACAAAGCCACAACATGATAAAAAATAATTTGGATCAATTTAAGTGCAGAGTTGATAGTTAGTTTTGCCACTTGAATCACAGAAAGAATGTCTTTAAAGGTGCTGTGACTGGGCATATTAAAGAGAAAAATACACAGAGCTGGAACTGACATTTAAAAAAGAACAGGTGATTTAAAATGTATAAATACTAACAGATCAAAAGTGATGAACTGTCTCATAGTCATTGCCTCATTTATACATTTGTATTATTATAAAAAACCCTCCAGAATGTTTATCCAGACAATTTCTATTCTTGTAATGTCATGAGCTCCATAGCTAGGCATTGGGATATCATAAACGGATTATTAAACTTTAATTAATTGATTTACAGTGTACTATTCCACATGTTCTTTGGGTCAGTGTATTTACAAATATTAAGAGTTTGCTATGTATTTGCAGGTATAACCAAAAGCATACTTCAAAAACTGAGCAGTAGAAAAAAGGCATAATTCTTTTTAAAGTGAATGAGGATTCCCATATCCCTTGACACATATTCTTACTATAAACATATAATCTGAGGTTGTCAGCCGGGACTTGTCCAACAAGTAAAGAATTTTTACTTAGGCTCTGTGTGCTTAATGGTGAAATAAATTATTTGTAATTCCTCATGGCAGCAAATGTCCACAAGAGAGATAAGTTGTAAGGGATAAGCTTTTATAAACAATACTTACAGACATGTTGTCATTTATGAGTTTCATTGCCTATCTAAATTTGGTTTCTGAGTGATATGTTATTTATAGGTGTTTTGTGAATGCTACTGAAAACAGATTTCATTCTAAGTGCTCATGAACTGTACACTTGGGCATTTCCACCATTAGTTACTCTCTTTTGAGGGATATAAATCATAACTACTTTTATAACCCAGGATTCACAAATAATACTACAAATAACCAACTGTAGGGTTGATGATCTCTTGTACCTTTTGCAAACATATGCAGATATTAATCCAATTACTCAGAAAATACTTGAATGCTCACAAAAAAAGTACAGAACACCATATTTTATCAAATTAATTTGATAAATAAGTACAGGAAATACCAACAAAAAAAAAAAAAAAGAAAAAAACCCAACAATTTTTGTTACTCTAAGGGTGATTAAACACTGGAACGGGTTGCTCGAAGGAATTGTAGAGACTCCATCCTTGGAGACATGACAAATTTGATAGAAAACAACCCTGAGCAAGTGTTCTATGTGACCCTGCTTTAAGCAAGGGTTTGGACTACACAGTCTTGAGGTCACTTCTGATTTCAGTCATTTAATGTTTCTATCACTTTCACCATTTTGTTTGTCTGAAGCTAATTTTCTTCACTACAGCATGATGAGACATGAACATTTTAAAGAGATAATATGTTTCTCATATGTGATTCTCTTCAGGCACCACAAAGGTGGGCAGGAAGTCTGGTCTGCGCACTGGGACCTCAGGCACCACAGTACTAAGAGAATGAAAATTTTCTTGGAGAATGTAAATGTTAAAATATCACATTTGTGGCTTGTGTTTCTCTAATTTTTTTTTCCTTGAACTTGAGGCATGAATTTGTAAATATGTCCTTCCTTTTGTTTATGATCTCCATTTATCATCTAAGCTAAGCACGGACAGAGTATATTAATATTGAGAATCATTATCCTTTAACAATTTATTTTATAATACCTTTCATTAATTAAAAAAGTAATCACAAATTTATTTCAAGTTTTGCAATTAAAATTCCCTGCCAGTAATTACTGGACGTATTGCTAACAGAAGCAATTTAAAGGTTACAGAACAGGTTGCTCCAAAGTCTTATTCAGATTAAAACGTGAAGGATCATGTGAACATCTTTATGTCTTTCCCATGTTGGGGCTTTCGTTTGAAAGTGTTAACAGTGGTATGATAAAACCAGACCTAAATTACCAAATTCCTGGCATAGAATGAATACTTTGAGTAGTATTAGAAGTTACATTTTAATAGAGACTGAAAAATGCAGTGGGTTAACCTTGACTGGCTGCCAGAGTCCTACCCAGCCTCTCTGTCACTCTCCCTCTTTAGCAGGATGGGAACAGAAAATAAGATTAAAAAGCTCATGGGCCAAAATAAAGAGAGACACATCACTTAGCAGTTATTATCATGCATGCAAGAGACTCAACATAGGAAAAATCAATTTAATTTATTGCTAATTAAAATAGATTTGAATGGTTAGAAACAAAAGAAAAACTAAAACATGTTCCCCACCAGACACCCTTTTTTCCCCAACCCAATTTCAATCCTTCATTTCCAACTCTTCTACCTACTCCCTGCCAAGAGAAGCAGGGGTTACAGGGAGGCGGAGATTGTAGTCGGTCCATAATAGTTACTCTCTGCTGCTCCTTCCTTCTTACACATTTGCCCAGCTCCTGTGCAGATACTCTCCATAGGCTTCCAACCTTCAGGGTAAACCTGCTCCAGAGTAGGTCCCCCATGGCCTAGAGTTCCTTTCAGAAAAATCTGTTCCAGTGTGGGTTCTCAGCAGAATACAACTCCTTCCAGCAACACCCACTTGCTCTGGTGTGGGGTCCTCCACAGCATGGGCTGCAATGTAGTTTGCTGTGGTGTGGTCCTCACCATGGGCTGCAGGGGAATCTCTTCCTCAGCACCTGCAGTGCATCCTACCCCTCCTTCTCTGACTGGCATTGTCAGGGCTGTTTCTCACTTTTGTGCAGTATTTTGCCCCTTCTTAAACACATTTGTCCAGAGGTGCCACCAGCTTGCCTGACAGGCTCAGCTGTATCCTGTGGTAGGTCCATTGCGGAGCTGGCTGGAACAGACCGTGTCTAGTGTGTGGCAGGCACTGACCTCACAGAGGCCACGCTTGCAGCTCCCTGCTACCAAAACCTTGCCATCTACATAAAATAAAATGGTATCTTGATGAGATCTACAAAGGAAAATATAAAAATGTCATTGTATTTGGAATATTACCACAAAACAAACAGTAATAAAAGGCCACAAAATGTTCATTTTTTTTATTTTTTTTTTCATTTAGAAACTTCTACTCACATAAAATCACTGAACTCATGTAAGTACAGTGAGATACTGATGAAGGGGAATGGATATATCAAGAACTGGAGGCATTAGAGAAAGTGTAAGTTGTGAGAAAGAAACAATTTTGGCATAAAGGACCATTTTCCTATTACATATTTTTTTTATTCAAAGTTAACCACTTTCTTGAAAAACAATTACTTTAAATCAGCCATGCCAGCAGGGTTATGTGATTATGGGGAAGCTAATCATAAAAAGTTAAAGAATCTTGAACAGTTCCCAATTTAGAATTTCAGAGGCATTATCAAGACAGAGCACGTATGAAAATTACTTTCATACATATATATGCAGATATATGGGCACATGTGAACAGATACACGCACAAACACCTGAGGCAGATGGAGTCCAAGTCAGCCTGATTTAGGCACCTAGCTTCTTCCATCCTTCTGAATAAATTGCCTGTGTTCCCTATGATGTTAGTTAAGGTATACACTTAATTAGTTAAGTATACACCTTCCTCAACCTTCAGGGTGAGACAGTGCTTGCCTAAGGCCTTGGCACTTAAAACAGATGTGTATCATTTTCCCTGGTATCTTCAAGCATAATATCAGGAAACAAATCTTGCAAGAAAATTACTATCTGATAAAAACAAACTCATATAGGTCCTAGGAGAGGGGTCCAATTGCTGTGCAAAACAAAATGTATCAAGCAAAGTGCAAGAAAGACTGCTTTACCATTCATTAACATTTGACATTTCTGTTACACCCCTGTGGATATTCTGTGGACAGTGGACTAACTTTATCAGCTGGAATTGACCAAGGAGTAACCTTATCTGAATATTTATCAGCTGGTGAGCAGCATATGTGGGAGCTCTCAATTTAGTTGCCTAAAGCAAATAAAGCCTGTTTCTCCCACTTTTGGGGTGAGTTCTGCAACCAACAAGAAAATGTAGCATCATGTCTTCCTCATGCTATGTTCTATGAATTGTAGTAATTGTGTCCACTTAGAGCTCTGTTTAGTTTATTAAACACACCTTGCAAGCTACACATCATTCTATCTTAAACACAAATGGCCTTAAGCAGAATACAGCCTCCTAGATGGTTTGCTCAGTCAAAGCAGCAAATGTCAAGGGAAATAATGTTTCTAAAATTTTTCATTCTTTATTACTATGGCAGAGAAACATCAAAGAAAAAAAATAATGAGGGGAAGAAACTGGTGTAAGTCAAAATATGATTGTACCACTCACAACAAGAATCATGCATGTAGCTACTCCCTATGAATGTTGTCGGATTATTTAAATTTAACCAGCATAAAGCCTATGAATCTTACATTAGTTTAATTTTGATGAAGAACAGTCCCTCAGAAAGCTCTTAACATTTTCCAAAATTATTGAGGCCCCTTTTCTTCTGCTACTTCACCTTGTATTACTATTTCTCCTGTAAAAGGGACAAGGCCTTAGTACAAAATTTAGAGCATGTAGACCAAAATGCTTTTCTTATTTGAGTGCTTGAAGTTAACCAACAGAGCAGTAGTTTCCAGTATAGATACTGAACAGTCACAGAAAATATTTCTGTCAATTCATAGAGTAAAAAAGAATGTTCAAATAAATTCAAATAGCTGGAACATTTGAGAATAGCAAGATCTTTTGTGGACATGGAAAAAGAAGAAAATTACTGCAATTTACAGATAAATCATCAAGCAATAAATATCAATTATTAGTTTATCATAACAAAAACCTCATTCACACGTTACACCTACAGGTACAAGTTCCCAAAGGCAGTATTCTAAGCAAAATGTTGCTATATGAGTCAGCATAAACCCCTTTTCCCAGAAGAAATAGTCTGTAGGAATAAATGTTATGAATGTTTACACCAGAAACTTGTGATGAATTATTTGCTGTACAGTGTGTAGAATGTTTGTGTTAAAAATGTATGGATTCAAACTTAATACAAATCAATGTATTTCTACCAATTTTAATATAGGGAAACTGATTTACAAGAGGGTACTGTACAGCATATCAGGAATTGTCATAAAAAATATTTTCTCTTAAAAATATTATTTTTGTTTACATCTTATATTTTATAATTTCCCTGTAGTTCCAATTTGAAATCATTACTTTTTATATGCCTGTGGAATTTATATATAGAACAGTCAATTAAAAAACTGGCTATTTGTTAAAATAGTTTCTAGATTATTCTACAGTTTTAGTATTGTAGTCTGGTCATTTAATAATATTGTAGCTACATTTTCCATCCTTCTCCTCCCCAACTCAGATATGAAAGTTTTAATAGATTTGCCCATTTATATTTCAACAGTTATGTGGAATAAAGTGTAACATCTAAACTTCTAAAACAGCTATCTAAACAATGATCTTAAATCAAATAATAAATATTGTCTACCCATGCCTTTTTTGCAGTAGTGTGGTAGCTAGGGTTTTCTTAATATGTGTATATGCATGTTCATTATACAGGATAAACTTCAAAATTAATTTTATATAGCAGTGTGGATACCAGCAACTTGGTATTTGTTGCCTGTAAATAATACATCTCTAATAAAAAAGAACTATTGCCTACCTTGGTCCATCCAGTTTTAAATAAGTAACTAGGAATGCAAATACAGTAAAAATGTCAATAAGATCTGTGCAGATGTCCACTTGCAATACTTTCCTTCCATTTGACTTCTTATCAGAATCACAGCCCACTGATTCACAATTTAATGGTCTAGTGTCTCTTTGCATTTTAATCCACAGTTGTCAGCCTTGCAACAGCCAGCTCTGAAAGCCTTAAAGCCCTAAACCTCCATGACTCATAGATCATAATGTTTCCATCCATAAACTAAGTTTATTGTTTCTGTCAACTAGTCTTTTGTCAGAAGTTTTCAGTTTCTGATGGTAAGTGTCTAGGATGCACTGTGTACTACTACTTTCTTTAAATTCTCTTGTCTCTTTTGCCAAGGTGTTGTGTGACGTCTTGCTTTTTAACTGAAAGGGACAGATTAAACAAACAAACAAGCAAAGAAATAAAAAATAGCTGTATATTCAAGCTATATTCTTTTTTATTTGTAAAGCCCCAAATCATGACATATCTCCCATATACAAACATATACACATTAACCTCTGGCAAGTCATGACTGTAGCTAAATAATCTAGTTGTTTTGCCCACAAGTTGCCTTTCTATGCTTACCTAGGAACACAGGAGGCTTAACAGAACTACTATTTAAAGAATCACAAACTAGAAACTTTTCTACTTAGTGTTCCTTAGTAAGTGATCCAATAAGCATGGCCTGCCAGAATATGCTTATTTTAAATGGGTAATTATCCCACAAGTATCCTGCAAATCACTTGCAATACAGAGCAGCAGCCGAAATACTCACCCAGCTTGATGATGATGATGTTTAATTCTTGCTTTATATTTTACTTCCCTCAATTATATGAACTAACAGGTTGTTGAGAACCTGTAGAAAGAAGAGAATGGTAATTAAAGATGTGCAGATATATTCAGAAGATAAGGAACTACCATTTGGATTTGTATCAAGGATAAATTATCATCAAGTCTTGAGTTAAGTCTTGTTAATTTTATTAATTGCTTCTCTTTAAATCAGTGCTGATGGAATTAAGAGTCTAACTTGAAGAGCTTTTTTTTTGAAGTACCTATACATTAAGTCTAAAGTTAATCACACAGAGAACCATGATTTTAGAGAGAGATTGCACAGTATGATCTGAGATAAACAGTGTAAGCTCTCATTCTTATTACTTTATGGAATCTTGGCCATGTTGGATGTGACCTCAAGAAGTGTCCATTCCAATCTCTTGCTTAAAGCAGGGGCATGTCTGACCCTTGCTTAAGGCTTTGTGTGACCAGGTCTTGAAAATCTCCCATGGCAGAATGCATCCTAGCATGCCAATGTCACATGACTGTTCTACAAGAACATCTCTTTGGATGGTTTGTATGAAAGTTTTAGTTTCCCGCTGAAATTCAATGTATGGTCATCCTAAACAAACCCAAACCCAAACCCAAAAGCAAAACCAAAAATGAAAACAAAACAAAACCAAAGTAAACATCCTTACCTCTGTCCTCACACATTTTTTAAAAATCTTAATACTCAGAAATGCTATAAATCTATACATAACTGTTAGCTTCAGCATCCAAGACGATGCTCAAGGAATAAAAAAATATACTTTAATGTTGATTAAAATTCTTGGTTACCAATTACATCTTATTTCCCTTGTTGGGAATAAGTACAAGACATTCAGACTTATTAACAGAGATTTTAATAAAGTCACCTAATCGGTTCAGAGATGGAAAAAGTAGAATTCTTAGGGAGTCTTAAAAGTGCTTTTGGTTGCTTTCTTAACACTTACTGATACTAGCAGCTGAAGAACACTCACGTATTTCCTAATAAGTAATCAGCTAAATGAGAGGAAGCACAGAGAGTTTGAATATATTTTTAGATTTACATGCAAATGTAATTTTTTCTAAGTGTCTCAGTCTTCCGATTTTGGCTAGCCTATTGCTTTGTGCTGAGAATATGGAATGTTTCAGTTTCACAGATTTAGAAATGTGATAGTTCTGACAGAGTCAAAGTCCATTTTCATTGCATTCACAGGGCTTAATTCAGTGCAAAAAAATACCCAGGTCTATAATTAACTTTGGGGGCTGAAGGTGGGGGAATTTCACAATGAAATAAAGTTTTACTAAAGCAGATTTTGTTTTTTTTTTAGCAAAATACCTGAATAGTTTTCATTGCTGTTAAATTTATATTCTGATTTAGAGAAAATAAAATCTGATTATGTTTATGTAAATTGAAGTCTCTTTCTAATCAGCACATCATGTAATTACATTAAATGTAATAAACCCTCCATTCCGTAACAATGAAATGTTTAATGACAAATATGCACTCCTATATGTATTCTGTTCTTTTTTAGTCATAGTTTTGTTGGATTAAATAATATTTTTTTTTTAATAATGTAGTCTTCTTGGACTACCTTGTACTTCATTAGACTGGATTGATTGTTTTGAATTGGCATTGAATTATAACCACTACAATTTTTGTGAGATTATTATAAAACAGCATTAGTCTTGTTTGTGAAACTGGGTAATCAAAAGAGAGTAATTACATACAAATATATATGTTTAAACAAATATTTTATATATATATATATGAATAATTATGTATAACAATATGAATTATCCATATATATTGCCACCCCAAAATAAAGCACACATGACATAAATAACACAGGTGGGGAAACTCAAATGAATAGTGCTTTCATTACAGCATGTACATATGAGAAACAGAGAAAGGATAACAATACCAGAAGAGAGAGCGTGAACAACAGAGAAACAATAGACATTGAAACAGTACTGCAACCCAGACAAAAAACTAAAGAAACACTGTACTTTTTTAGTGATGGATTTAAATGTTAGTTGAAAAAGGTGCTTGGAGATACGAGGACTGAAATTATTATCTTTGTGAGACTTCTCCAGTGTTCCAGGATACAGTTCAGCTGCAGTACAATTTCTAACAAGCTCTTAACTAACTACCCATACAAATCAAAATATCCTTAGCATTGGTATCTTTATTCATATCACTGAGGTTATAATTTAGACTGTATTCTGGATAAGCAAATCTTTCTGCAACTGAGAATTATAAGAAAAGAAATATAACCTATGTTTGGGGCTGAAAAGTCTTGTCATGCCATACTGAAATTTCTAAAGAGAAAGTCATAGCTCAACCTGCAGAAGTCATGGTAAAGAAAAGAGGAATGAGGCAAAATTTATTAAAGGTAGCACTTTATTGTCTTCTATTCAGGTTGATAAAGCATAATCAACTCAGTTTAAAGAAATAAACATACAAAAGTATACATCATGTAGCTATGGAAGGGCCTTTTTACAATCTTCTATCCTGAGGGATTTTTTTTGTGTTGTTTTGTATTGGGTTTGGGGTTTGGCGGGGTTTTTTGAGACTGTGTTTCTGAAGTGTTGAAAACTAGTAGTAGGTTTGAGGTCATTTACTGAGAAACCACAAGGAAAAATGAAAACTAATACTCCCTAAATACTCACTAATGTAAAAAAGGAGATAATTTGTAAGGGAATTTATAGAGCTGCAGTGAGGCTCAGGAGTGATATTAAACTGTGTGGCAATCTGTGAACCAGCAGTGTCCCACCAAGATGCTCAACTTGCTCAATACAGAACCATGCAAGATATTTTGTAAGCATTTGTGAAAAACAGTACTTCCTTCAGCAAGGTTTATTGTAAACTTCCCAAAACTTGCCTCCTGCAGCAGTATTTGCTTTTACTTTCTTTCTGCTGCCTTAGTTGGATGAACAGCTTAGGAATTGGAGGAACACTAGACCTATGTTTTGGTGAATTTTTGAGCTTTTTATTTTGAAGCCAGGAGAGGATAATGTGCATTATTCCATTTCTTGCCAGTGTGAATCAATGGGAATGACATATTTCCTCAGGGTTTGGAAAACTTTGCTTTTTGAAATAGTTCCTTTTATTCAATGGATATTTTATTTTGTACTTGTCTAAAATTCAGATAACTTATTTCTGTCCAGATAACTTTTCTCTGTCCAAAACAAACTGAACATGATATTGTTTCTCTCTTGTACATGTAGAATTTGAAATAAATAATTTCCTTGGATCTCAACAACAATCTGTCTCCTTTTAAATGTTCATACACTTCCAGATCTCACTTTACTGAAAGGCAAAAGTGTGGTATGGAGTAAGTCTACTATTAGAAACAATTAGCTTAACTGTTCTGTTCCAGTGAATCTTCAGCTTCTTCAGTCTTTATCGTCACTTTTAAAGATCATTGCTCATTTCCAATATACTGCACAGAAAAATTGAAGGAAATCATTACAGTCTTCGCCATATTACTTGAGTTCTTTGCAAATTAAAGAAACTAAAATGATTTGTTTGTTGCACATAAACAATAAAATGAGGATGAAATATCTGATAGAACATCAGATCTCTGAAACCACTGAGAATTAAATTGTTACTTTATATGGGTTTTAGAGTGTGTGAAGATCTGTAATAGTTTTTTTTTAACTTTGTCAGATTTCATTTGCAGTTCTCTTTACAAACTAAGTATAGTTTTCAGGGGTGTGTGGATACATGTATGCACACATATATATCTATGCATACATGCAGTATTTTTTAAACAACTTGTTTAAAGTTAAAGGAAGTTAGCAGAGTCAATGAGATCTTGCAAGACATTCATTAAATTGGATATTATGTCTTTTTCACTTAATAACATCCTCAGAAAGCCTCCAGATACTTTAGAATTTGTATTCTTGGCAATCCCTTTAAAAACAGTGTGGAAAGGAGGTAACCTAAATTTTGTCTTTGTCCCCAGTACTGTTACGGCATTTTGTCAAATAATACTTAAATGCAAGTTGCATAAGCAGTCCCACAAGCAGGTACCAGATGACAGGAATCCTCTCACCAAGGGAATGCCTTTAACAAATGAGTTACACAGTAAGGTTCCATGTTGCTTTGTTCTCTTTTTTTTTTTTTTTGACCATTAAATCCAGCATTCATTCCTGTGGATAGTTCAATGACAGATTTAGTGGCACCATTCTAGAGAGTTTGATAGTCCATTGGTTAAAGCAGCTTCCTGGGAAATGTGAACCATGGATTTCAATCTTCTTAAGCTGCAGGGAGCAAGGCAAGAACACTAACAATAAACTGCTTTCCATAAAGCACCGCTGTTCCTTTGAAATGAACTCAGGATTGCCTCAAAGTACAGAGCATAGGCTGAAATGAGGTGGATTTGGGTTCATTGGAACAAGCTAGAATTTAACAGCCACCTTGCCACTGAAAGGACCTAAATAGATTTCAACTTGGTCTGATTTATTCAGCCAGCAGTTGTACCTTAGACTTCCCGGGATTAAAGTTCTTAAATCTGATGCACATCCAGAATACAGATTGTACACAGTATTAAAGGCCGGAGACTTACTTGTTAATTTCTTTATAGGGACATGCATGTTTCTCACACATCACTTCTGCCTTTGCAATGACTGTAGAAAGATGCACTTCTAGCAGGTATCTACCATAAGCTAGTTTCTGTAACCTTCATCCAGGAAAAAAATTCCAAATAAAGCTTAAGGGATGTTCAGCTAAGTGAAAAGTAAGACAATCTTTCATAATGATTTATTTTTAAATTACAGCTGTGTCACTGTATTTGTATGATCCCCTAGTGCTTAGATTTCTACAATAACCCCTATACAAAAGGGTTATGTCAAAATGGTAAGTGTAACTGCCATTCTGTTTTTATGAGAAGCTAAGATTTTAATTTATTTCAGCTTTCCATGCATTTTAATAAATAAAAATTAATTTACTTGGCTATTTCCATTTCAGTTTAGATTTTCAGCTGATCAGAGAATGTAAACTCTTATATTATAGTACCAGACATCTAATACGCCTGCTTCAGTTAAATCCTGTAGGTAAATCAATATAATATAGTTACATATGGCATTAATATTAGTTGTCTTATTTGATTCATTAATGTGTTTTCTTATTGAATGAAGTAGAACTTTTCAAATTTATTAAATATAAAATAGTAAAAATATGAGGTTGTTTGGGGTTTTATAATGAAAAGTGGTTTGTATTTCTAATCAAGCTAATGAATTTTTTAATGGTTCAGTTCTCAATTGCTTTTGATAACTTTTACCACAATTTGTTTCAAGTGAAGATCTTTGGGTACCTTCAAGTACCCAAATGCTATGTTTTCAATATGTACATTTTATTTAACGTTTTTTGTTTCAAAGAAATATGTATTTTACCTTATAGCACTTAAATATGTTTAAATGAGGGTAATAACCTTTAAAATAATATATGTTAATTCTGTCTACCACCTTTATTTATGCTAATTAGGATCTCTTTCTCTAAAAATAACTAGTTTGTTTAAAAAAACCCAACAGAGCAAGAACTCTACCTGTGGAATAAAAACCTACTTACTGCAAATGAAACAGCCACAGTCTGGCTCTAAATAGATCTATGCTTTTATGAGTTGTTTTGGCACTGTATTGCTATGAAAAATGGTGTATTATAACACTAAAAGTATGAAAAGACACTTGATAGGAACAGTTCCTCTCACCTTGCAGCAAACACAAACATGTAAATATCTGCAGCTATGTGAATTACCCTTGACTTATTTACTGTCACTGCAGGTGAAGGGTCACTTTTAGAAAGTTTTCCGTATGTTCTGCTTAGGTCCCTTAGGATTCACTAATCCTGTTCTTCATTAGTTATAAAAGCTGCATAGACAACTAACTCAGGTATAGCTGTCTACACCATAAAACAGAGGAACTTTAACTTTTTGGTTTAGAGTTGCATTTGCAGTTCAGACTTCCTGTATTTAAGCAGGGGAAATGGTAGTTACAGAGAGAAACAATACTATGAATGTTGCTAATAATTTTAAATTTCTTGGAAAACCACATTAGTGATTCTAAAGAAACTGGTACTTGCCACTGCCTCCACTCACCATGGCTTCAGCTGTATCGGAAGTTTCTATGATTAGTGTACCAGCAGTTAGATCTGTAATTAGAGATGTTGGAAGGGAGAGGAAGCTACCAGAAAATTTCTCAGTGACTTTACCAGCAGGGTTTTAAGTGCTGTTGTTTATATTTAGTAACTTTTGTATAGCCATGGGCTAACCCTCAGTTTAGTTCCCTGCTAGAACATACTTTTAATACTTTATAAGACTGCATGTTTTAGTGTTTCAATTGATGTGTGACAATTTGGGATGTGGTTGATGAATGCAAATAAAACTGAGAGCCGTGTATATTCCGATGACTAACAAGCACAGTAACAGCTCTGAACACATAACTGGTAGTTTGTGATGACCCAAAAAAAATAGGTATTTAAAATATAGTACTTGTGGAGCACCTCACTATAGTTATCTGAAAAGCCACCTAGATTATCTTGGATGCTGACACACGACAGGATGTGGCAGGTCTTTAAATGCAGGGTCAGTACATCTGGAGCCCAAATATGTGAATAATTTAGGTTGATTTCATACTGAAATGCTAGGTTGTGACCCCATAGCATACATAACACCACCAGTTAATGATTTATGACTGTAGAAAATAACTGGAGTTCTACATGCTCAAGGTAGTTTATGAACTTCTTCCCAGTTTTCTGCCAGAAATACAGATACCTTTGTAATGGATTGTGCTGGTTCTTGTTGGGATGGAGTTAACTTTGTTTGTAGCGGCCAGTATGGTGCTGTGTTTGCTTTTGTGGCTAAACACGTATTGGTAATGCACCAGTATTTTATCTGTTGAGGAACAGTGGTTGCACAGCATCAAGGCTTTCTCTTCTGACTCCTGACTCCTTTAAAACCCCATAGACTGGGGGTAGGCAAGATGTTGGGAGGAGATATCCCTGGCACATCTGACCCAAACTGACAAAAGGGATATTCCATGCCAAGTTATATTCATGTTCAGCAATAAAAGCTCAGGGAAAGAAGGAAGAGAGGGGACAGAGAGGAGAGGGAGAGAGATCAGGCAGTTAGTTTCATGGTGCTTTTTTTGGTTGGGCTGTTGGGTTTTTTTTCCATTTTGTTTTAGATTAATTTTCCTGGGGTTTGGTTGTTTTTGGTTTTTTTTTCATAATATCCATATACATAACTTAATCTCATACGAAAATCTGCCTACTATTAAATTCTGTTTCAGGAGCTCTTCCTTAGTATCATCAGCTTTGAAGTTAAAAACACAGAAGACATACATTATATTGTTAAGCTCCAGGGATGGAAAAACGGAAAAACATCATCATATTAATTAAAAGTAATTTCAGATTTCATTCAAAACTCTACCGTACCTCACCCCCTAACATATGATGAAGAAAAAGCTAAAGAAGAGATATTTTGGTAGGAATAGAAAACAAAACACAACAAAAAGAAAGAAAGAAAGCAGTTGCAAGGGTGACATAGAGGTATTCCAGGATTGTTGCTGGTAACGGGACAAGCAGTTGGAGCAGCAAGGAAATGAGTGGAATACTGATGGATGTATCTAATTCATGGATACGAAAATGAGGAAATATTTACCAAGCCCTAACTCCATCTCAAGGTTTCAATGGATTTAAAGCATCATAATTTACAAAGCCTGCTGTTTATTTGTTATAATGCTTATCCATTTTAATCATCAGTCTCTAGTAGTGATGAAACAGCTGCTTGCATACTTTTCTTTCAATAAAGCATAAAGCCTGTATTACTCATGCTTATTCTTGTGCATAATTAAATTTTTAATGTCCAGACCCCATGTTGCTGAATCTGTCAATTAATCAGTCAACTTCTGGCTGGAGTTGTTTGTTATCACTATGCATGGCCGTGGAAGCTGTAGTGCTTCTACTGGAGTGCTCGGTACATTTTTCAGTTTGCACCAGAATGGTATCAGAAACTGCAAACACCTGAATTAAGAAACACTTTTGTGGATTCCAGGTGTGGAAATGGGTTAATGCTTTTCAATGGTTTTCATATAATTCAACAGCATAGATAGAGTGAAGCTTCTGATAGTCAGTTTGATAAATCAGAAAAAAAAAAAGTTATAATGGTGTTAAAGTCATAGTCTTTGTGTCTGAGAATTATATCTCTTCTGATAAGCTACACAATATTCCAAAGAATGTGAAATAAAAGTTCCTCATTTAAGACATATTTGAAAGAAGTACTAAGCAATTAAAAAAATAAATTATATGTAGTATAAAATTATTTTTAAAATACAAATTATTAAATTGATAATAAATGAACATCTGTATCCTGCACAATAGTTATATTCCTTTTACTTCACTGTATATATTATTCTCATTTGGGGAAGGAAATCTTCAGACAAAAGACAGTATTCAGTTAAATGCACATCTAATCTTTCCATCACCTCTTCCAGATAGTATAAATGGTAACTTCATTTAATCTAGTAATGCATCCATAAAAGCAAATTCATAGTACCCTGCCGTTAGTTTACAGCTATGATGCCTTAGCAAACAAAAATTCACCCTAGGTGTTTAATTGGCTTTAGTGGCACTACTTCATTAAAAAACCAAAGCAAATGGAAGATACTTTACCCTTCAGACTACTGACAAGAAAAAAGATCAAATCAAAACTTGGGAAATATTTAGCTTTTTTTCTGCTCCCATTGCATCTAATGGAGATTAAAGGAATAACAAATGGAGTAACTACCTTTATGCATTCTGACATTTCCCAAAAGAAACTACTATTCATTTGGCTATACTGAATGAAAACACTTTTAGTCGCCTTATTGAAACTATCATTATGTGGGAAAGAATGCAAGATTTCTTGTAAGGGAACTAATGCATAAGGAACTACCTAAAAAAATGGATAATTTGTGTTCTTGTTTTTAATTTGATGTTGCTTTATGCATTTTATATCAAAACCCACTACCATCATTTTGAGGAGGCTCTCAAATCTCTCTCTCATTGCAAGTTAATGTTCTAATTAAAAAAAAAATAAAAATAAATCTTTACTCTCTCTGTAACCCAGTGAGTATTTGATTCTTGATCTCTTCAATTACTTTTAAATTACGTTTTTTTATAAATACTTTTATAGTTTTCCCTCTTGAACTTGTGCAAAAATTTGCATCAGTAATATCCTTTTGCAACTTTGATGTCACCATTCCTTGGCCTGTTTGTGAAGAGATATATCCTTTCATTTATTCTGAGTTTTCCTTCTGTTTAAATTCATGGCCCTTATTTTTTGTTTTGAAACAGACAGTGAAGAGTTGATCACTATCCATTCTGTTCATGTCACTCACAATTTGATAGACTTCTACAAAACCTGTTTTAAGCCACCTCTTTTTCAAACTGAAGACCTACAGCCTGCTCATTCATTCATCATATGGAAATTTTTTCATAACTTTGAGATAGGACAACCCTGCCAAAAAAACCCAAAGCAAAACAAAAAGAAAGCCCAGCTAAACAAGCCAGCACACTATACAATGAGGGCAAAACACGGATTTTTCAGAAGCATACTGATTTTTTTGTTGTTGTTGTTTTGTTTCGTTTTATTCCTTTCCTTGGAATTTCTTGTTTGTTGTTTTTCAACTGCTACCAGCAGGTGACATTTTTATAAACTGACTATCATAGTCCCATTTTGCTGCTCCTTTGCAGCAGCAGTCAGATCTGAGTCCTTCATTTTATACATGACACTGGGATTGTTTCTCACCAGATGCACATTTTTTTTTTTACACTTAATTTCTTTAGCAATTTTTCTTCCTGGTCACTCAGTCTTATGTCGTTCTACAGTTCTTCCACAAGTATGCTGTTATTATTGCTATCTTGAATAGTCCTGTGTCATCAATAGTATTTCTTATTTTTCTTTCAATTTCTTTTTCCACATCACTTGTCAATATCTTAAACCGTACAAGCCATCTCACAGACCCCATGGAATTCTGCCAGAAATCATTCCTTGTTGCAAAACCTAATCATTTACTCCTGTCATGTTACCTGTTTTATAAGTCTTTATCTATTCAAGTATTCTATGCTGTCTTAACTTCATCAAAAGCTCTATGTGAGGAGCTTGTTAAGAGCCTTTGTAAACCCAAAGTTATCTTGTCCCCAGATTATCCTTACATGGATTTGTTTCTCTTCAGATTAATAAAAGTTATGTCTTCAAGTTGTTTAATAGGGGATTCTTTACAAGTCTGGACCCAAAAGCTTTTGCATTGCCTTAAAAAGCCCTGGTCTTTTGGAATGTACTTTACAATAGAGAAACTTACTGCACTAAAGAGATGTATAAATGTCAAAATTTTTTTCAATATTTCATCATGTTTACTGAAGTAAACATGATTTTCTCAACAGAATCTCATCTTCTTAAGTGACCGTTAATACAGACAACCTATTCCTTGTTGTCCTGGTTTCTGCTGGGATAGACTTAATTTTCTTCTTAATTATTTAGAAAATTAACCCTATCCCAGCCGAAAACAAGATACTTGTAAGTGCCTTCCTTAAAAAAGTCTATTTACTGTCAGATTGGGAACTGAAGGACTCAGACTGAAGGTTTCTAAGTGGGAGCTAATGAAATATTTTTCCTCTGATGTTAAATTAGATGTCAGTAAATTATTAGTTGTATAAGACATAGAAATATAGTATAAACCCATTTGAAAAATGCAGCACCATTTCTGAAAAGAGTTCGATCAACACTCACATCTTCTTCGAATGATGCCAAAGGAGAGTACATGCCAATCATAAAACACAAGCAGCAGGAATACTCATCAAAGCTGTCAGGTTTCCAAGACTAACAGAGCTCCCATGCTGGTTGATGAGACTGAAGAAGTTATGTTAAGAGGATTTGCAATCTTCTTCTGTACGATAACAGCAACAACAAACTGCTACTACCCTTTGTAATGATAACATTTGTAATATATATGGCTTTAGTATAACTACACAGCAGAGAAGTTCTCCATAACAAATACTGGACTTGTGAGTTAGTAAAGTCTAGATTGTGAGTCTTCCTATGTATCTGCAGGGAAAGATAAATTTCCTAAAGCATATAAAAGTTATTGTTGGACATTATCTTGTATTAATTTTGATTTGTTAGAAAATGTTTTTCAGTCCCATGTAAAATCAGGTAACAGATCTTAACCATAGGGAAAAGAAAAAGACAAACCCATAATAAAGGCTGCAATGGCAGGAACATAGTCAGCAAAGTCACTTCCAGGTATGATGAACGTGCATTATAACTTCCACTATGAGCAATTCTATGAATCTTTAATTTCCTGTACTATCTCAGGGCCAGTTCTGCGAATGCTTTATCATGAGAAAAGTCCTGGAGTTCAATGACGTTACTCACAAGGGTAAGGCAAAAGACAAGTCTGGTACAGCTTATAAGATCAAGCTACAAATGCTGAAAAGATTCATCTTTCAAGTTCTTTTGATCATGTACATGGGTTTTTTTCTTCCCTTTTTCAAAAAGATTACTACTTGAAAAACAACCATGACAAAGTAGTTCCATTAATTCAAATACTTCCCTGGTAGAAAGAATAAAAAAAGAAGAAAGAAAAAATGAAAAAATAAGATATTCATCAAGGAACATAAAAATGATAATTGATTTCTACAGGAGTTGCAGTGATGATTAATACACTTTTTAATTTCAAACAGGAAATATTAAGAAAAACCTAAGCAAATTATTATGTGTTTATATGTTTAAAGAGGTCACTGAGGGAAAAAATGTATTTTTTTAATCAATTACCTTATCAAAGTAGCTGTTAAAAAAAAAGGAAATTGTCAATATGAAGTTATTTATCTATGCAACTTTAAAAATTACTGTTTGTACTAGCTCACCTGGGTTTTTTTCTTTTCAGTAATTGACAAACTTTATTTCAGATTTCTGTATTTTGTGATGGCTTAGCCATGAACATCGAAATGTCTGGAAATTGCATTTGATTTTAAGAACTTCATCTTCCAAATATGTTTAATTGCTTTTTTAAAAAATGGTCGCCTTTTTTTTTTTTTTATTCTAAACTACTTACCAAATTTACTGCTGTGTTTTCTGAAAGCTTTAAGCCTAATGAAATAATTTTATTGATATTAAGAGGCTGTATTCTAATCACAAGGAGTAGTACAAATGCATTATTTTATTAAAATAGCTGTATATTTACCACTCCTTAACTCAGGGGTGACACGGCAGGACATAGTAGTTTATAACGTAATAAAGGCAAAATCATTATTGAAATGCTAATCTAAGTAATTATAGTGCTACACAATAGAAATTTTTGTTTGCCTGTTTGTTTCTATTAGGTGCTAGGTTTATTAGCCTGTTATGAAAACAGACTCATCACTTACCTTGTCAGTCCTAGAAAATAAAGAGTATTTTTATTCTCCCACCAAGTATTTGGTGTCTCATACAGACTCTAAATTATTTCAGTTTATAACAAAATTTATTGTAGAATATGGAAAAGGGGGTTTGGTGTACTCTACTGTAAATCAGGAAAAAATCCAGTGCTTAAGAATTTAGTAGGTAACCTTACATATACTGGAAAGGAATCACAATTTCATGTTAGTTTGAACCTTTCTGTCAAGCACGTAAGAAAAATAAACAGTAAACATATGAAACTGAGTAGCACTAAACATTTTTCTCTTTTTTTTTTTCATCTCAGGAAAAAACAACTTTCTCATGTTATAAAAAATTTTAGTTGCTGTTGTGAGCAGAGTCAGTTTTATATTTCACTCTGTCTTGAAATGTGATGTTAGGAGTAGAGACTGATTGACTTTCTTTCCGGAAAAAGATGCCATTATCCACGACGTACTTTATCCCACTCCTTCATGACAAATAGTGCTTAATACACTGTAACTAGTCATTATATGCTGTAGCTAAGCAATTTGTCTGAGAATAATTAAATTCTTGTATTTGTGAGACACTGTAGGATATGCAGTTAGCAGATCTAAATGAATGCTGTTCACACTCAACTTCAGCTGCCTATGTCAAATTTGCCATCAAGTGTGGAAACTGAATTCATATCAAAGTAATTTCAAATTATTTGGGATTATATAAAAGACAGTCATCTGCTTTTTCCTTCTGCTCTGGAGATTTGCAGCAGTCTATCAACTATTTCTGCTTAATGCAATTGGAGAGATGACTACAAACTCATGTGCAGAGCTTGTTCTCATAAAGATTTCTGACTCTTCTGTTTCTGCTATAGTGGGTCAAATCCCTTTCAAAAATACAGATTTATAACTAAGTAAGCAGAGACTATGAACCAAATTTTAGCTAAAGAATGGACTGCCCTATCATCCATGATAAGGTTATGTTCTCATTTCACATATTATTATCCATCATCAACACATTCTGGTCAGAAGAACCAGATATTCAATGTTACAGAGTATTTTTAGAATTCAGGTGTTGCACTTAAGTATCAAACTCATGGAAATACAGCATGATTACAAAATTGACACCATTCCTTTACAGAAGAAGGGAGAAGTAGTGATCTGGGTAATTCGAGCTCAGTATGTAAGGTTTGCAAATAAAGTCTTGTCTTTTATAAAGCCAAACTGAATTCAACTTTGGGTTAGAAAAGATGGAATTTTGTTAAAAGTGTTGCCTGGAGGAGGAGGAGAAGAAGGAGAGGAGAGGTAACTGCTTTATAAGGAGAAGAGCTATTTTAACTTAAAAAGAATGTTGCCTTGGAAGGAAATGACCATAAATTAAGTCTGTCTGAGAATAAAGAACTGGTACAGAATTTAATTTCTTGAACAACCTTGAAAAATTAGTGGAGTCAAAAAGATATATTTGTGAAATATATTTTTATTATTTAAATATATTTTATTATTTTATATAAAATATAAAATAAAATACAACTACATAATAAGCATGTGACATCACCATGACAAAAAGAGTCTGGGCATGATCCAAGATCTTCCTTCAAATCCTGTATCCTGTGTTCCTCTAGAAGACTCTACAAACTATAAGAAGATGTGGATAAAAGCTGGGGGATATATGTCAGGTATCATGTGTATGGAATGTTTATGTTACAGAGTATGTACTTTACGCTACTTGTCCCAGGAAATGATATCATTTGTACATATTTTCAACTTCTAAACCAAGTTCTGCCACATTAATTGGTTTTTATATTTTAATTAGCTTGAATATCATTGTTGGGGTTCTCCAGAAATAGGGAGCTTGCTGAGGTTTCCTGATTATTTAGTTTATTTTTTCTGTTATAACAGCTAAAAAATAAATCAGAAGGTCAAGAAATTCCCCTGCTACCTCCTGCTTTTTGCTTTTCAACATATACTGAAGAATCTCAAAGCCACTGCTTACTTAATTTGTAAAGCCATCCTTTGAAGTGTTTATAAATGTACTAGAATGACACTAACTTGCTCATAGCAGAATTTTCTTTTAGCTTGTAGGAGCCTCTCTGGGAGTATTCCCCAAGAAGTTTATTATGCTGAAAGGCTTCAAGAAAGACATTTTCATGTCAGCTTTTGTAGCACTTGATGACAAATCACTGTTGTAATGATTTCTTACATTCATTGCTATCATCAGTTCTAAAAGAGCCTACTATTGTTGGTTGTTTTTCAGATTTCTTAAATGTCTGCTGACACTAAAAGAAAATAGTTCTGTTATGTTTTGGTTTATTTAGAGGAAGGTGGGGTTTCTCGGTTCTGCTCTAATACTTCTAAGCAATAACAGTTAATACTCCATTTTCAAGTATGTTGATTTCTATTCCTTCAAGATGGGCAGTAATGGATAAACAGTACTTTCTCTATTTTGAATATTGGAAAAAAAAAAATCCCTTTCCAGACCTGAACAGTTTAAGGCTGCTTATGCACTGGTTTTTTCTTTATTTCCACAAGGGTCAATATTTGAACCCCTAAACTCAATTTTATTCCAGTAGCAATTATGGTCCAGGGACAAATGTGGAGGAGGAGAGGAGAGGACCTAATCACAGCCAATTTTAAATTTTACCCAAAATACCTAGATGAAATCTTAAGAAAAACACATGTTCCATGAAATAGGATGTATTAGCATATACATTTAAACCAACTTTCATTACCACAAGTTTGGGATAATGTAATTGTAAATAGGATTCTGGACCTGAAGATGAATATCTGTATACTCTGGACCAGGTTCTGTGATTTACAATCATACTGATCTTCATTGTATTCTATTTAAAATGTTGCTATCTAAAATTAGGTTTCTTTAAAAATGGATGATAGTGCCTAAGGACCAGCTTCTACTAGCCTAAAAAGCAATTTAAGAGGATTATAGGGTTTACAATCTTAACACATGACTCAGTAACCTCTTTTCAAGAATTACCTAATCTCTGAAGTTGGCTAAAAGAGGCTGGTTCCTCTAAAAGAAAAAAAGGATAACAAGTCTAGATGTCCTGATTCTTGGCTGAGTGCAGTAAACTCTGACTGCTGTCTTTTAGATCTATGACTTCCAAACTGCGCAGTAGTTCAGCTTCAGAAGACAGATTAAAGGAGGTTCATTCTCAAGCTGTCATATGACAAAAATCAGTCCAATAGAGCAGTCTTTGACAATCAGACTGGACAAAACCACCCAAGAGGTATCAGAAATGGCCACTAGCCATCACGTTTTAGCTGAAAAAGGGAACCAGCTACATAGATGGTCTAAGAGCTATGTTTTAAAATACCTGGTTATTTCCTAATTTAGGCACAGTAATTACTACCTACATCTAGGTTTATTGTTCAATCCCTACTCAAAAGTGTCACGTAGGCATAGCCTAATTAATGCCTACAGATCATCTTCTTAAAGACCAAGTATCCATACATAAGTTGTCTGACTACATAAAATTATTATAGTTCAGCCTCATTGTTTTACCACCTAACTAGGTATATGAGAAAATAAATTTTGAGATAAACACTGCTTTCTTTTCTGTATCGATCCAAAGATCTTTGAGAATTATTTAGGTATTAAAGTAGTGGAACGCAGAAACTTTTTTATGAGACCTGAGGACAATGTAATTCCATGATCCACTAAAACTTTAAATATTTAGAAATTTTAGATGACAAACAACATGATTTTTTTTTAAAGTGACACACTGAAAAGAGCATCTCAGGCCTGTCCTGACCTACAGCAAGTGTTATGCATCATGAGAGTACTTTCACTTCCAGTGAGCAACTAGACACAACT
Source organism: Falco rusticolus (assembly GCF_015220075.1). NCBI lineage: Eukaryota > Metazoa > Chordata > Aves > Falconiformes > Falconidae > Falco > Falco rusticolus. The sequence continues at coordinate 48,231,992 of NC_051188.1, read as the reverse complement.
TGAAGTACTCTGTCTTCAGAGAAGGCATTATATTCATAGATATGCAGTGTTACTCACTACGTTCCACATTAGTCAGGATTACACTCCATAATCTTATTTCAGGACCCATACTGAAGCAGTTAATGAAGATCTGAAGCCCATGGGAAGGACTCACACTGGAGAAGTTCATGGAGGACTGTCTCCTGTGGGAGGGACCCCATTCTGGAGCAGGGGAAAAGTGTGAGGAGTCCTCCCCTGAGGAGGAAGGAGTGGCAGAGAACATGTGATGAGCTGACTGCAAATCTCATTCCCTGTCCCCTTCTGCTGCTGTGGAGGAGGAGGTAGAGAAACATGAGTGAAGTTAAGCCCAGCAAGAAGGGAGGGGTGGGGGGAAATCATTTTAAGATTTAGGTTTTATTTCTCTTACCCTACTCAGATTTGATTGGCAATGAATTAACTTCCCTGAGTTCCAGTGTGCGTCCCCCACTGGGTCACAAGCCCTGCCAGTGAACCTGCTCCAGCCTGGGCTCCTCTCTTCATGGGGCCACAGGTCCTGCCAGCAAACCAGCTCAAGCATGGGCTTCCCATGGGGTCACAGCCTCCTTCAGGCATCCACCTGTTCCAGCATGGGGTCCTCCATGGGCTGCAGGTGGATATCTACCTCACTATGGTCTTCGCTGTGGGCTGCAGGGGAACCAATGCTCCAGTGTTTGGAGCATCTTTTCCTCCTCCTTTACTGACCTTGGTGTCTGCAGGGCTGTTTCTATCACATGTCCTCACTCCTCTCTCCAGCTGCAGTTGCTGTTGCACAGCAACTTTTCCCTCTTCTTAAGTATGCTGTTGCCAAGGTGCTACCACCATCAGTGATGGGCTTGGCCTTGGCCACTAGTGGGTTTGTCTCAGAGCCAGCTGACACTGGTTCTATTGGACATAAGAGAAGCTTCTATCTGCTTCTTACAGAAGCCACCCCTGTAGCCTCTGTGCTACAAAAACCTTGCCATGCAAACACAATACATTAAATGATGTAGAAATCTTGTTTCTAATCACCATCCCTTCCTATTTTGAAAAGTATTTTCAAACCACATTATAACAAAACAATGAGAAATAAGTGATATCTGGATTCCCTGGGAATGCTTGTTGGGTCCTATCTGACAATTTTGGCTGATATTCTTTCCATAGTGATGAGATATTTGTACATCTGTGATCTAAGAAGACAACATCCATCTTTCTCAGCTAATTAAAAATATGTAACAAACTTCAAAATAAACTATTTGAAAATGTGATTACTCCATGAAATATGTTTCTTTTTACTGGTACCTAGTGTTTGCAATCATCTATTAAAGTTTTATCTGAAAATTCCCTCTCTTGTCTTACACGTGTGGAAGATTTCCATCACGGGTCAACACCAGTATTGTGTTCTTCCCATACACTATTGATATACTTCTTTTTACTCCAGATGTCATGAAAGATTGAAAAATTGTTTGACACTGTGTACATGGTGTCATTCTGCCTAACTTGATACCTTATCTTCTACTGCAAAGAAAAACACTGGATTCCGTTAGTTCTTCCAGATTGCCAAAACTACGCCACTTACAAATCTAAACTTCTAATACATCTTGTTGCAAACACTAGTTAAACCTAAGGTAACTTCACTCAGTTTCACTTGAAATCTGTGTTCTCCCAGCAGTGATGAATACCAGCTGACACAGAAATGCAACAATTCATTCAACTTCTCAGACAGTATTTTAGTTACATACCGTTGACTTCCATCTTGAGGTCTGCCTAGAAAACTGCTTTCAAATTAGAGAAGCAAGAAGTTCAAGGAGCCCAATGCCATGAGGATGTTTGCATCTGGCAACACTAGTAGTATCTCTGAATTACATTTTTTTTCTGATAATTTTTTCAATAATTTTCACCTGCAGAAAAACAACTGATGCTAACACAAACCGTACTGTGTAGAGATAATCATACTATTTCTGAGCAAGATAGCTCATATACCAAAATAATAGTGCTCAGATGGTTAGTGTGGTGTTTAGACATGGAGAACTAATCCTATAGTTAGCGTAACAATACCTTAACAAGGCTATACTGTATCTGGAATATGAAATGTCTCATTAAATGCAACAGGTAACATCACACTGTGCCATAAGACATGCCTAGAAGCTACATTAATACTAGCAAATGACATGAAAAGTCCCTCTCCTCTGTGTTTGAGGGTAGCACACATGTCAGTAGGACCAAGTTCTCCTCCTCAAAGCAAGGCGGCCTGTGGGGAATAATCCCCAAAGAGTACAGTCCCAAACACCTTCCAGGCATTGCCCAGGTGTGGTGTGGTGTGGGTTGGAAGTGCAACAGGGACTGGGCTAAATATAAAGCGAACTAGGTAAATGCAAGTTAGTGTTTGAATCTGTGCCCTGGCCCTGTTAGCTCACTAATATAGATACATCCACTCATCTTCTCACATCATTAGCAAACTTATGGTACACCAGGCCTGCAGTCTCAAAAAAACCCAGTTCTCACAGTTTATAACCAGGAATGCTTAGTACTTGGGCAAGCTCCCAGCATGGTGTCTGTTTATTTGTTTTAAAGCTGAGGGGTTTTTTTGGTTTGATTTTGTGCGTTTTCTTTTAATTAATTACTACCTCCCTGAACTCACCAGTTAACACAGTGTTGTCCTAAGTTTTATTTGGATCTTTAATTGGTCTTTTGCCAAGAATGTAGTTGTGTATTCTAGTTATTCTTCTCCTGCCTGTCATTTCACCAATCCTTTAATAAATTTTTTATTATGGTAAGGAGACATTTCTTTATTGTGGTACATTATTCTTTGTGTCCATATTATGTTTGTACCAGGGTTTCTCTTTAGAGAAAACTCTTTAGGAAAAGGAAATTACATAGTACAGTATTTTTATTAGCTAATATCTTTTCAGATACTGATTTTACTCTCCATGATTCTGCTTGTCTTCCAGTTTTTTCTTATTCTTATATTCATGTTTTCCTTCTCAACTTCTGTCTTTTTCATATTCAGTTCACTTTCGAAGTGCATCATTCTTTTGAGATTGGTCTTGTTTTATTTTTATTTGTCTGTATTTCTGCTTTTCATTATCTGTGTGATGTTTAATCATTATTTTCATGTGATATTAAACATAGAGTTAAGCAAACAATATGTAATGTTTTCAAGTTGCTGTATCTATTTATAAAAGAATTAAAAGAAAATGCAAAATATTTTCCCTAAGGCTGGTGTTTCTAAGGCAGTGTCTGAAGGCCAGTGAGATCAGGACAGCGTTTTGATTGATCAGTGTGCAACAAATCTAATCAGCCTGTCTCTGTTGGCTAAATTACCGACTTTTGTTACTCAAAGGAAACATCAATGGAAATTGCAGCAATGTTTCTAACAGTTGGAAGCTAAAAAAATATGATTATGCTAAAGGAAGAGATGTTATGCACACCAGGAGCAAAAATCAAAATGCCTCCTTTGCTTTATTCTGTACAACGAACTTGAAATTATGACCAATTATAATCTGCTTAGGCTGAGCTTTTTTTTGTTGCAGCTATGGAAGATAGGAATAATGGACAATTACTAGGGCAGACAGTGAGTTTTAAAAAGTAATTTATCATCTTTTACTTTATTAAACATCATTATTGAACCATCCTACTTATTGGAAGTCAGTGAGGTCTGTAAATACCTATTCTGGCTTCTTTCACAGCAGAGAGAAAGATGAGTGAGCAAACTGTGTACGTACTCTACTTATCTTCTTATAAGGGTTAATAGGAAATAGACAGAGCAGGGCTGCAGAGCTGTGACCCTGCATCAATGATCTGCTATTATGCTCAACAAAGGCTTTGCCAGCCGGAAGGGAGGGTGACTATAACATTAAATTTTCTGTGAATACACCAGTGCTACTTCCTCATGCAGAGCTTATTAACACAACCATAGTGTATCTCTAAATTTTTGTTTTAACTCCTGCTCATGGCAAACCTAGACTCCGAGACAGCTTAAATGAAAAAAAAAAAAAAGCTATCCACAAACCAAATGTAGCAGCCCCCTGCATGGAGGCCCAATTCAATATGAAAAATCCCCACCAGCTGAAATTCTGGGGGTGAAAATGACAATGATGTCTTCTTCTGATGGCACCTGTGGGGACACCTTCCTGCCATCCACTGACTGAATTAAGGCTACCTGATGGTCTGGCAAAACTCATCAAGATCCTGTGTTATGATTACTGTTTTCAAGATAGGTTACAATTTATTTGTCAGTCTTAACTTTCTGACAGCTGCTGGTTTCAGTCTTGAAGCATGTTAAGGAGGATGTTATACAGGAAGATTCTATCTGCAGGTCCTGGTTTCAGCTGGGATAATTTTCTTCTCAGTAGCTGGTTCAGGGCTGTGGTTTGGATTTGGTGTGAGAACAATGTTGATAGCACACGGATGGGTTTAGTTGTTGCTGGGTGATGTTTATACTCAGTCAAGGATTTTCCAGTTTCTCAGGCCCTGCCAGTGAGACGGCTGGAGGGGCACGGGAAATTGGGAGGGGACACAGCCAGGACAAGTGACCCCAACTAGCCGAAGACAGCTGACCCCAATTAGCCAAAGGGATATTCCATACCATGGGACGTCATGTTTGGCATATAAACTGGGGAGGCTTGGCTAGGGCTGGCTGGTCGTACCTTGGGGACTGACTGGGCATTGGTCAGCAGGGGGTGAGCAGCTGTACTGTGCATCACTTGTTTTCTTTCCTCCCTTCCCTTTGGATTTCATTCCTCTCCACCCTCCTTTTATTATAATTGTTATCATTATTTTATTATTGCTCTTTCATTTTAATTTTATTTCAGTTACTGAATTATACTTATCTCAGCCCTGGAGCTTTACATTCCTTTCCCATTCTTCCGCCCCGCCCCCCCCCCCAACCCCCATCCCTCTCGGTGAGGGGAAAGGGAGCAAGTGGCTTCGTGGCACTTAATTGCCAGCTGGAGTTAAACCATGACAAGAGAAAAAGCATTAATTTATTTATTTATTTATTATTTTGTTTCCTTTTTATTTATTTTATCTCTGTTATCGAGGCTACTGCAGTTTAGTTGACCAAATTAACATACATACAGATATACACAGAAAGAAAGACCTGGTATTTCTCATATGTAAAGTTGAATACTTTCTACTACTACTTGATAGAATTTTATGTCATGTTCCTACTACCTGATCAATGACATTCTTGCCAAGAATGTTATCTCTATGTGTCATATGCCACTTTCTGACAAAATGGAAGATTATGAGCTGACAGCTTTTTAAAAGATACTACTACTAAGAAGAAAATTAACTCTATCGCAGCTGAAACCAGGACAGGTACTAAAGCCAAAGAAGTGAAAGTTTTTTACAGTGGAGACATCTGCACCTTGGCAGGAGCTAAAATTTCAATTATTGTGGTCTACCAGAAGCAATAAATAGTAGTATATAGAGCTTGTGGTTATAGAGTTAAATTAACTTTCAACAGTCTCATGGAAAACTTATGTTCCACTTGTTGTGTTACATCCCACAACATTAATGTCACTTTAAATAGTCATGAAGCCTGGAAATGTATTTCTATTAATTATAAACATTTCACTAAAGCTTTGAGACCCCAATGTGCCATAAATTGAAATTTTTTAACACAGTTTCCTTCAACAATACATAATTATTATTAGTGACTATTGTCTTGAGGTCTTCTTTTTATTATTTACATTAAGTAAGTATTGTGAAAAGAAAAAAAAAAGTCAGGAAATGAAATTATCAAGATAGACACCATATTAAAAAGTTCCTGAAAATGCAGTTTCTGGGGAGTTTGTCTGGTTTTAGAAAAAGTAATTATTCTGTGCAAATCCTGAATAACAGTGAGAATGCACGTGTGCTGGTTTTGGCTGGAATAGAGTTAATTTTCTTCATAGTAGCTAGTATGGGTTATGTTTTGGATTTGTGCTGGAAACAATGTTGCTAATACAGGGATGTTTTTGTTATTGCTGAGCAGCGTTTAAACAGCATCAAGGTCTTTTCTGCTTCTCACACCCCCACCAGCAGGTGGGCTGGGGGTGCACAAGAAGCTGGGAGGGGGCACAGCTGGGACATCTCACCCCAGCTGACCAAAGGGATATTCCATACCGTAGGACAGCATGCTCAGCATATAAAGCTAGGGCAAGAAGGGAAGGGAGGATATTTGGCATTATGGTGTTTGTCATCCCATGTAACTTATGTGTGATGGAGCCCTGCTTTCCTGGGGATGGCTGAACACCTGCCTGCCCGTGGGAAGTAGGGAATGAATTCCTTGTTCTGTTTTGCTTGTACATGTGGCTTTTGCTTTACCTGTTTAACTGCCTTTATCCCAGCCCATGAGTTTTCTCACCTTTAGTCTTTCACTTCTCTCCCCCATCCCACTGCCTGGGGAGTTGGTGAGTGGCCATGTGGGGGTTAAACAACCACATCATCAAATCAAATAATGACAGATAGATAAGCATTCACCATCTAGGCAAACTTAGAAGGAAAAAGGATTATCTCCAATATTAGTCCTTTTTCTGCTTATTTGAAAAATTATGAGGTAAAGTGCTTTTTGATCTTTTACTAAATTTAACTGTGCATCATTTTTCTTTGTTTTAAACAGTGATCATATACTGTGTCTAATGTCAGCTCTTCAAAATATTCAGAAACTCTGTTTTCAAAATACTTTTCACTGATCTATGTCATTCAAACAAAAGCTGCAAAATCTTATAAAATATATAGCCACTAATATACTATCTCTAACGTTATTAATTTTTTTTAATATTTGTACCATCCAAAGTATATATACAGTGATCAATATACTAAATAGTGTCATACAACTTAGTAGTTTGATGAGATAAGGTTTTAGAGTTATTTACCAACCACCTTTGTAGAGATTCTTGACCATAATGGAAACGATAAAACAAAAGATGAGATAGATTACATTTTTGATACTGTATTCAGTGACAATAAATATGCAAAAAAAAATTGATTGCACATTGTAACACACTTTTCAGTAACTTATTTCTGTCAATGAGCCTTAAGTACAAATAAATACAATAAAAATAATTTAACTCAAATTCAATAATTTAATGTAATTAAAGCAAAGCATTTGATTGTTCCAATGTAATTTTTGCTTTAGGCTTTGATTTTTTTAATACATTTTTCACTTTCTAGTGTGCTTTAAGACGAGGACTTTCTTTTTCATTTTCCAAAGACTTAGAAGGTCAAAATGTTATTCTTTGTTATAATAAATTATATGTTTTGTTAATTTCCACACAGTTTAACGTATGCATATTGTGTTTTGATAAAAGGCAGTGGTTTGAGAGCAGAGTAGAATTCTGCCTGATGGTATGTGCTGGCTGCTACACACGGGTCCCATGAAACCTTCTTAAAGGATGGAAGGTTTCCCCTGCAGCAACTGAGCAAACCACTGGGGAAAAAAACCTTGAGTTCAGAGAGGAGAAAGAGAGGAGAGAAAACAGTGAGCAGTGAAAATGTAAAGAAAGCTACAGGGCTGGAAAGGACCAGGAGACTGGAAAGGAGGAAGAACTGGAAGGGAGCAGGACGTGTAAGCCCCAGCCAAGTAGGGAAAAAAATAATGCTTTTTGGAGGTACAGAAAAAGACCAAATGGAGCTTGTTGCCAATCAGAATCTGTGAATTGGCAGCAGGACTAGAGAGAAGGAAAAATTGGACACAGTAGCAGGAAAGAAATTATTTGCAGATCCTTTATTGGTATTCTTCTTTACCCAAAAGAACTTACTTCCTTCTACTTACAAACATTTATTCTCCTAACATCTGTTTCACAAATATCTAACTTCAGAGAATTACAGCCCTCTCTGGTATTCTGCAGACATTTCCTTTAAAGTAGTGGGGCAGGCTGCTTCACCTCACAGCTCTAGCAGACATGAAATTCCATGCAGTATGCGCTGAATGAAAATTCAAGTAGTAAAGTTCTGATTACCATGGAAAGTATTCTTTTAACAAAATATGGAATTAGAAACATCACTTTTTCTTCATTTGCTTACTTTATAAAATTTAGATAACTTTATTTCGAGCTGAATAATTATTTTGTAAAATTATTAACTGCTTTATTTGACTAAGGGTAATGGAAATAAAGTCTCTGAATGCTGCAAGTGATATAGGGGTATAGCAGCGTCTCTGATAATTTCCCTTGTTGTTTGCTTTCTGTTCATAAGGTGGCACTCGATCTAAAGACTGGAATTGGTTGTGTCAATCAAACTGGTCCACAGTTTTAATGAATACAAGTTCATAAGATGTTTGCATGATTAAAAAAGATAATTCCTTTAAACAAAAATTGCTTTAAAGCTCAAAGGAGTTGAACATATCTTCTCTGGAGTCGCTAGAGAGCCTTAAATTAGTTTTTCACTCATCAGTAACAAATAATAAAGTTAAGCTATGGAAATTTGTTACACTGTTTACTGATAGACATATAAAATATCTCAGAAAATTGCCTTTCACTGAAACAGTCTCTCTGACTTTACTATTTCTCACTCAGAAACTTAGTCAAATGTAATAGTATAGCAAGCTGGTTCATTCATATCATTCACAAACTGTCAGTAAAAAAAATCTTGACTTTTTTGTACTTGGATCATTTCCATTTATCATAATACTTTTACTAAAGAATTTAGTTATTTCAAAATATATTTTGGGGGGGAAAGAAACTAACACTGCCCCCACTCCTCCCCCCAAACTCACAACCAAACAAAAATATGACCCCAAACCCACAACAGGTGACATATTTGAGAGAAAAATGCAACAGAGGAACAGGGTGCACATGCCTTACAATATGCATTCTGGTAAACCAAACACTATTTGATAAAGAAATAAAGAAACAGTAAAACCAGCTGTAGTGAGCTTCTCTCAATGTCATTAAATAGAAAAAACAGCTCATTCAGGATAGATAAATAAAGCTGGAGATTAAAAAAACCAACCAAACAAACAAAGAAAAAAACCCCTGAAGTACCATACTGGGCAGCATAACTTGTGGTATGCTAAGAATGTGGTAGCACATATCAGGAATCCTTTAATCTAAATCTGTAATGATTAATAATTGTTTCTGTGCACTGCTGAAAATAGCTCATGTCATCCATAATGTGTAAAATATGTTGCTGGATCAGTTTTGACAAAACTAGGTTTGAAATGATGAAATGATAGATTTTGGTCTTGAATATTACGTTAAGCTCTTCTCAGAGCTGTAAAAGTTAAAACCCCCAGACAAGAGGATATGCTTCTCCTTACTTCTGCTGCTTTGTGTGAGTGGATAATACCACATAAAGCGAAACAAGATGGCTTTAATATATTCTTCTAAACTGGGGATCACCAAGGTTTACTTCATTAAAGTCATCTTGCTCTGCAGGAAGTAAAGCCTTCTGACAGCTGCCTCTTTCTAGGAAGCTAATGGCCAAAGCCACTTTCTTCTTTCCAGTTTATTATCATTGTTTTTGCTGAAAGCCATGCAGTTTAGCAGAATCATAAGCCACAGAAGCATATGCCCCTTGACAACCCAGTGTTGCTGACAGAAAACTGAATTGATAAGTATGATTCCCTGGGGAAACCTCAAACACCTGCAGCTCCAGATGTCTCCTCAGAAAGATGTGGTTTATGACAAAATCACTCAGTTAAGGGACAATCTGTCAAAGACATATTGAAGAGTTTTGATTTAGTTTAATCTTTTATGATTTCTGGCTGAAATAATTTTGGCCTCTAGTTTTATCATGCAACTTTAGCAGTATGAAATTTTGTAATTTTTGTGTTTTGGTTTATGTACCATACCAATTAATTTCTTAATAGCTACTAGATGCAGAGGACAGCTGCCATTTTCCGAGGCAGAGCTTATTCCCTTTCTGCACAGCAGTACTTTTTGCACTGGAAATAGTTTGTTCTTTTTACTTCTGTTTTTTTCTTAGTGTGAAATAAAAGTCTGAGAACAAGATGCAATTTAAATACATGGTGGGGACAGGGGGGAGAGGGCGACCTCCAAAAAAATCAAAACAGACTAATCTGTTACCGTTTTAAAACCATTTAGGAAAAAAATAGGGATTGGAACTAAATGATAGCTAGTCTGACCAAAATGCCAAAACATATTAAACATATGGTTTCCATTAGAGAAATAGAAAATTGAATTAGAAGTCTTTACTGAAGATTTCAAAATAAACTGTACTCCATAAACTGTTTGATTGAGAAAAACTGTTTTCAGTTGCTGATAAAAAATTCTGTGTAACTTTTATAAGTCTTTTCATTTCATCAAATGAATTTCTTGAAGGAAACTTATCAAAACAGATTGCCAAAGTATATTAACTTAATCCAAGACACTTGGTAATCTCTATATTTCTCTTTCTGATTGTAAATCCTCTAATAGATTTAATGTCCTACAGGATGCAGTGGTACCAATTTTTTACTCCAAGTGTTGTGTGCACACACACACGGAAACAAAGAAAACCCTGCTAAATTGAGTCTTCCAGAAATGTTTCATTGCTTGATCAGATGAATACAGCTCTGTAGCTTTAAGTTGCCATGTTGGTTGCAAGGCAATATATTTCACAATAAATCCCACCGACAAGGAGGTGGAAATTTTAGTGCATTTGATTAATATTTTTTAAAAGAAAATGACTTGACAACCCTTTTTTTTTTTTTTCTGGAATATAAATAAAGCAGATTTTCTTTTTTTCCATTATAACAATTAGGAACAATTTTTAGAATATGCACATATTTTATTTTCATATCTGCTCTAAAGAAATAAAATTATTTTTCCAAGTAACTATCAATATGCTGAATATTATAATTATGCTTTAATATATATTTATTATATTATATAATATGTATAATAAATTATTATAAATATAATACATAATTATATTTATGATATGTACATGCATTAGCATATTATAAATACTTATAATAATTAATAAATAATATAATTGCGTTTTATAATGTTTTTAATAAACTGAAAGTTCTTCAAAGAATTGTATGACTCAACTCTGACATATGTCACTTTAAAGCTTGAGCTGAGACTGAAAACATATACTACCTACTAACCAGCAATTCTTTGTGTTTGTCACCCAGGCACCTTTGTGCTGCTGGAGAACCCTTTAAAAGAATCTAAGTGTAAATTAAAGATTAAAAGAAATGTAGTTATGTAAGAATTTTGAGCAGTATAATAATGATAAAAATGATCAGAGCAAACATTATACATAATATACTACGTTTTCCATAGCCTGAAATTTGCAGTGAGTCTGGATATTCTGCAGTAAAATAGGATTTACCTGAAAAGTACCACAATCAAGGAGTTAATTTAGATATACTGGAGCTGATGACCACGCTCTGACCTGCAGGAAATAATACTTGTTTAATGCATAAATATAATAAATCCATTGGTAAAGAGGAGTGGGATGAAAACAAATAATGCCAAAGAACTAACAAGTTGCAAGAAAATGATGAAGTGGAGGGTATATTCTACATTGGGAGGACATTATTTTTCTGATACATCAAACCATTAAATCAGTTTGATGAAAATGCAAAGTAATTGATTCTAATGATATTAAGTGACTCAAAATGGTGTTACTTTGAGGTTTTTTAAAAAACTGCATGGCACTGTTGTTTTATTTTTCTAAAAATGGTTTAAGTTTCTTTATCTTCCAGTGATCATCATGATTTTAAATTAGTTTAACATCTTAAACAAAAATTTCTCTACAGCTTTTGTGTCTTATATCAGGGTGAAGATGGCAAGGGAAACTTTACAAAGTAAGCAAGGTGACATTAATTAGGCAGGTCCAGTTGTGAGAAATAGAACTATTTATCAAAATTATTTTTGCTTTAATCATTAAGGTAACTATTATCACTATTATATACATATAGATTATAGCTTCTAATTTTGAATTTGATTTTTTTTTGTTAACTCTCAGAAAAGAATGAGTTTCAAGAGAGTGAAACATCTGAATTAGGTATACAGGGACAGCATTAGTTTTGTGAGACAATTTTACCGGAAATGAATTAATGGGAGTATGTTCCAATATTTCTTCGAATTATCAGAATATAAAAACTTACAAAAGTTTCAAACACATCTGCTCTGAAGAATCCTCTTGTCTCAGGTCATTACTAAATAGAAGACTGCCTTGTTCCCTTGCACAGTGCTGTCTTTTGTGTGAGAGTCTTAAAATACATTTCAGTTGCATGATCTGCTGTCTTAACATCTGGAATTAGTCCTATTTTGAAAGAAGTGTTCAGAAGCAGCAAAAGTTAAATTCAAAGTTTGTCTTTACCTTAAAAAAACTGTATAAAGACAGTTCTGTTTCACATGATTTATTATGATAGATTCCTCCAATTTTGTTAGATTACATAACTATTTAATGCAGCCACTATTCTTGAAGCCTTAGGAACAGGCACTTTTGCTGTCATTATACTACAAAATTATACATCGTTCTGAATATAAAAATGGAAATGGATCATTTAATTCAAACTAAGATCAATAAGGAAGGAAATATTTGAAGTTTCAGCATTTGTAAAGGTCCAAGGAGACTGAATGTGAGTATCGTAGCTTTTTTTGAATAGGTTCTTTGAAGTGCAGTAGTATGTAAAGCTATAAACTCTACTTTCTCATGTTTATAGAAAAATATGTATTTAAATAATATATTTTTAATACATAATTAAATACAGTTACTTTCATTTTATCAAGACTATAGGTTAGGCACTGGAATCTGGCTATTGATTTTCATCTGAGATCAGTTTTATACATTGGGTAAATAGCATTTGAATAATAAAATATAAGATTAATATTCCTTATTCTTAGTACTAAATTGCTAGCTTCTTTCTTAATGCTGAATCAAAGTAAAGGGACACACAATAAAGGAAAAACATGGGACCTGGAATGGAACTACTGCTGAGTCTTTTTAATGGATATTCATCATATGTACAAGCAGAGATATGTATCCTTTGTGTCATAGACTTTATACCACACACCCAAAGCTAATAAGCACTGCCCTATCATTCAAAAAAAAAAAAAAATCAATTTGGGACATACCAGATGTCACATATATTTCTGCTTATTTGTATTTCAGAATCAAAATAATCTAAATTGAGCAGAATAGTTCTGGTCCTAAACATCAAAACTATCTGATAAAAAGCAACTGCTTGAAAAGCGGAAAACAACAGACAGACCACTGAGAAAATCTAAGTACATTGAACACGTGGGTATATAAATGCTGCTTCCAGCTGAATATATGACTATTCTCTGGTGGAAAAGGGCAGGATTTGACTACACAGCAATTCTTTACAGACGCCATTTCCCATTGAAAGATATGCCTCCTACCTCCAGTAAGAAGTTTTTGAAAGCTGTGTAAGGATTTGAAAATTGAAAACCAAGGGTATAAGTGAACAGGTATTACTATTACACCATTTAAAATGATGTACTGGAATGCATTCAAACAACAGTTGTGGAGCAAAAAGTGTTTAAGGAATCACTGAGTTAAGACAAGAGGGGAGGAGAAAAAAGAAAATAAAAGAAAAAAAGTTGCCCTTTTGCCAAGTTGAACACTATAGGAAACCATATTACAGTGCTGTACTTATCAGTGATAATGTTATACTGAGAGGTACTTTTTAAGTAAAAGTCATGAACCATAAAGGTTTTAGTAATGTGAAGCAGAACAATACAACTGATAATGTATCTTTCATGCTACAAGCAAACCAGACCTCTTTGTAGCATGAATCCCTTTTTGTTATTTCAGCAGTTTTGAACACACCAAGATGCCTGAGGTCTACAGTTCTGTGAAAAAAAAGAAAAGAAAAAAAAGGAAAAAAAAAAAAAAAAAGAAAAAAAGTACGAATTAAGTAACAGAAAAAGAAGCTAAGAAGCTAAGAATGTTTTGTTTTCAGATACAGAAGGAATTATTTGAACTAAGGAAAAGAAACTTGCCACCCCAAGTGACTCAATACACAGTATGTTCAGGATAAGGAATAAACCAAATTTTAGAAAAATGAGTATGCACTGAATGAGACGGCCTCAGATCAGACTTTAGTGAAGGGTGACATGAATCAACTGCCTATGGTGCAATTAACCACAGTTATGTGTAGTCAGTGTGCACATTCTAGTGATAATTACAGTAATATTCACTGGATTTGTACAAATATGAAACACAACTTATTCTGAGAAAACGATCATGAAAGACTTCCTCTTCTTCCCTAGAACTGAACGTGGGAGACTGGAATTTTGTGACAGGTCATACGCAGTATTAATAACATAAACACTGAATGACCTGAGAGGTAAACATTACCTTGGATTTCTTCATTTTGTGTTATCTTATTAGATCACTGTGTACTGCAGGCTAAAACTTGTGAAAATTTTAGAAAAAAATATGATTATTTTTTGTCTAAACAATTAATTCAATAGAGTGGTAGCCACATAAATAACTCTTATCCAGGTTTTCATAAAATACTTTTTATACATCCAGTTCAAAATTAATTGAGTAAATTTTCTGTGACTTGATCATCCATCTTGGGGTGATTATGAAGGACTGGAACTTAAAAAAAATACAACTACAGTAAAATTTCTATGTGACACCAATTTTTTTCTTTTTTCAAAAGTTCAGAAGTTGATTCAGTGAATAAGTTAAAAGCTAACATTGATGCGTGCACTAGATTTTACTGGGTCTGAAACTGATACAAAGAAGTCAGAATTCCTTTATATTACCATATATATACTAATTTACTAGATTATTTCTTTTGTCTGACTCTATGACATTTTTCAAAACAATTATTTATTTTGTAGGTGTTATTTCACAGAGAAACTAAATCCTTGAAGAACTTTTCACCTTTTTATGAAATTTGAGGATAAGCATAAATAAGTTTGCCCACACAGATCTCAGATTTCAGTGTGAGTTGCATAAACACAAATAGGCATGAAATTCAATATAGAAAAATGCTTGCAAGCCTTTTAAAACCAGAGACAAAACTCAAGACTAAGTACACCAAATAAAATACAAGACCTTATAGAGATTAATCATGCCAAATAATAAGTGTGACAAAGAATTCATCTTTGATCCTCTAACTTGAATGTTATTGTTGCAGCAGTTAATGCCTACTCCTACTTGGATAATGGCTGGAAACATTTCTGTTCTTATCTTTGCACTGTGATTAGTCCAAAAGCATTCTGCCTTGCTTAGAGCTTCTCAGTACTATGACAATAACAGTAAGCAATAATAGTCACGATGAAGGATTATATCCTGCTACCTTTACTTCTGGTGACTAGTAACTACAGTGAATTTTACTATTTGAGAAATAAGTGAAGAAAATTAGTGATTAGTTATATATGATTCTTCACTGCCAAATCACCTCAGGATTAAATTCCTAATATATTTTAGATAATACTTGGTAATATTTTGCTTCTGAATAGTACTACATAAAACATAATTTTATTTAACATTGGGCAGTAAGACCTTAACAATGCAGGAACACTTTAGAAAACTGAGATGGATCATTAGAATTGTAAAGCTAAAGCACATTATGCCATTCTGTGGATGCTGCCATTCAAGTAAAGTACTCATGGTTCAGCACGGGTTGATCCCCTTAGAAAGAGCATTTTGTTGCAGCAAACTAAAGTCACTTCATTTCTGAATGAGCATATCCATACAGGGGCACTAATGTACTTATCCTCAGAACTTGAGCCAAGTGGTCTTAACTTTTCTGAAAGTTTCCATGTAGACCCACCTAAAAGGATTTACAGAAAATCTTTAAGAACTATTGTGAGCATCACAAAAATATAGAAAAGTACTCAAGTGTTTTCTTTAAACTTGCTTCAGAAAACTGGAATATCAGTTTTCATTAAATGTGAATAAGATGTGCATGGTATTTCCTACAGTTACAGTTTATAGTTATTTTCGTTTCAGTGTTCATAGGTAATTCACATGTGACTTTGTTAAACTACCCACAAAATGTATCCCACATTGGCACTTATTTAGTGATAATCTAAAAAAATACAGACTTACAGGTGATTTATGCAACTGTACAATTCATTATTATTTTAGTTTATAGAAGCCAAGTGCCTTACCATGTTCTCACTGGCAATTCCAAAAGGAATAATGTAAGGAGTGAAAAGCAATACTATAAGCAAAGATTTTAAGTAGGTATTAATATACAGCAGATAACAGAAAGGTCCACGGTGAATGAAATGGTGTAAGTTATTTGACTGACACCTACATTTTGGGGTCTTACTCTTGCTGAAACCCATGGCAAAATTTGTTTCCCATGTACAGGGGTCTAGTACCATTTTAGATTCTGTACAATGTCCAGGAGATTTCCATGGGACTATAAAAATGATATATGACTGTCCTGGTTTCAGCTGGGAAAGTCAATTTTATTCTTAGTAGCTGGTGCAGTGCTGTGTTTTGGATTTGGTGTGAGAACAATGTCGATAGCACACTGATGGTTTTAGTTATTGCTGGGTGATGTTTATACTAAGTCAAGGACTTTTGGGTTCCTTGGGCCCTGCCAGCCAGACGGCTGGGGGGCACGGGGAGGGAGGGGACACAGCCAGGAGAGGTGACCCCAAGTAGCCAAAGGGATATTCCATAGCATGGGGCGTCATGCTGAGTATATAAACTGGGGGAAGAAGAAGGAACGGGGTGGGGGGACATCCAGTATTACAGCATTTGTCTTCCCAAGTAACCATTATGCGTGCTGGAGCCCTGCTTTCCTGGGGATGGCTGAACACCTGCCTGCCCATGGGAAGTGGTGAATGAATTCCTTGTTTTGCTTTGCTTGTGTGTGCAAGACTTTTGCTTTACCTATTAAATTGTTTTTTCTCAACCCTTGAGTTTTACATTCCTTTCCAATCCTCCTCCCCATCCCTCTGAGTGAGGGGGAGTGAGCACCTGCATGGTGCTTGGTTGCTGGCCGGGTTAAACCATGACAATGACCTATGGGAGATCCACACCCTTTAGTTGCTGCAGATAACACAGTCAAGGTACCCAAACATGTTACAAATACCTTGTATGTAGGCATTCAATAAAATCAGAAGCACATCTCCCAATTCAATGGAGCATTAATATGCTGTTGTCTCAAACTACTATAGAAAACCAAAACCTGATTTGATTTTCTGATCATTTATTACAGTTTCTTGCTCTATTGGGAAGCAATGAAAATACAGATTCCTGCTTTGTGAAGGATTCTAGTTCATAAAATCCACTCTTCATTCTGGCTTTCTTTCCTGAGTCAGCCTTTGATTTAGATTATGTCCCAGAGGGGAAAATAAGGAACACTACAAATGACATCACAAATTATATGCCAGCTTGACCTGGCTTTAGCCCGTGTGTTCTTTTCTGGCAACTGGGAACATCCAGTGTCTTGACGGTGAGCATATAATAAAGTCTGTTACTAGGAATCATGTTGGTGTTGTGATTGAACTGTATATTGCAATTGCTTATTTTGCTAAATGTCACATTTATATTGCATTTTCAATATAGCTTGTTTCACTCTGCTAAATCAGAAATCCTGTGTAAAATCAACTATCTTCAAATAAGTAATCTTGATATTAAACACTGCAGCTTCCATGTGTGGAATATCTAAAAGAACCTGGTCAGAGAGTATTGAGCTGGGACAATGTGTCATTATATGTTGTGATTTATTAGTCTCATATCTTACCCCAAAATGTTATTTTCAACAAAGCATTCTATTCAAGCTTACCAGGGATGTTTTGTTCAGGGGGTTACTGAGCGCAAAGAGACTTTGAAAGCAGAATGCAGGCAAGTGTAGAAAACAATTAATTGTGTAACACACAAAGGATGCTATACTAAGTGTTCATATGACCTTCCCTGACCACAGATCTTTTCTGCCCAGCCTCTAGTTAGGTTGTGAATAAAGAGGGCCAGCCCCTCTTCCAGGCTTTTTTTTCCCCATACAGTCTCATACCTTTCCATATTGGTGCCCTCCTTGAACTCTGGTGCAACTAACAATCCTCTCTGGACACTCCTACTTCTATCTGCACGTCCTGGTTTAGGTTGGGGTAGAGTCAATCTTCTCGCTAGCTGGTGCAGGGCTGTGGTTTGGCTCTGATGTGAGAACAATGTTGACAGTACACTGATGGGTTTGATTGTTGCTGAGTGATATTTATACTCAGTCAAGGACTTTCCAGTTTCTTGGGCCCTGACAGTGAGAGGCCTGGAGGGGCACGGGGAATTGGGAGGGGACACTGCCAGAACAGATGAGCCAAACTAGCCAAAGAGGTATTTCATACCATGGGGTGTCATGCTTGGCATATAAACTTGGGGGGTTCGCTGGGACCTGGGGATCATTGCTCAGGGACTGGCTGGGCATCAGTCAGCGGGTGGTGAGCAGTTGTACTGTGCATCACTTGTTTTCCTTACTCCCTTTTCCTTTGAATTTTATCCTTCCCCCCACCTTTCCATTATAACTGTCAGTAGTAGTATTATTATTTCCTTTTTATTCTGTTTAAATTATTGAATTTTTCTTAACTCAACACTTAAGTTTTACAATTCCTTTCTGATTCTCCTTCCTGCCCCTCCGGGTTGTGGGTTTGGGGGTGAATGAGCAGCTGTGTGGTGCTTGGTTTCTGTTTGGGGTTAAACAACCACACTGCAGTTTAACTTTTCTGATTTTGTACAGTTCAGCCTTCTAAGACTTTAACCACTCTTTTTCGCAACTTTGCAGTCTCCTCAGAAGTCAGAGTCAAGGTGACCAGATTGTTCCATACCAGGGCTAAGGCTTTGGATGACAGGCAGCTGAACCCCTGGGGATGGGAGGAAGGTTATAGAGGGGATTACAGACTGAGAAGGTTGAGAGGTGCAGAAATGTC
Organism: Falco rusticolus; assembly: GCF_015220075.1. NCBI lineage: Eukaryota > Metazoa > Chordata > Aves > Falconiformes > Falconidae > Falco > Falco rusticolus. Next base: position 48,213,189 of record NC_051188.1, on the reverse strand, counting down.
TAAAACCCATGATGTTTTTTGCTGTCTGATTTGTTACTCTGTTTGATTTGTAACATAGCTATAACCAGACAAGCACAATGTTATCACTTTTCAGATTCTGTCTGTCATATGTAGTCAAATCAAGGAAAGTTGACTGCCCATCAATAAAGGTTAAAAATTAAATAAATATGGGACAGAGCTAACTTCTTGCTTCTTGATCTGATTTGGTTTTGCTGGTTGTCACACAGTTCGCACAATTTAGTGGGGGTGTGAAAGAGAACAAGAGATGTTTCTTCAGAACAGAAATAACAGTAGTGTTCACAAATACTACTACACTCAAAAACAAAGAGCAGAGTTGTAAGCTCATGGGCAGATAATATCAGTGCATCAACCCCTACTCAGGGCTTCACATCAGATTAACTAGCAGCATCAGAGGCAGAAGAGCACTCATTCTGAAAGCACAGAGAGGCCTCGATGAGACCATATGTAGCTAAACCCAGAAGAACTAAATACTGATGTTCAAGGAAGATACATACAGTGAACCAGAGGGAGCAAAAGGCACTATGTGCTGTAACAAATGCAAGACAGCTCATACAGATCAGGAGACTAACAGATCTTTAGGGCTGTTTCCAGAGAAGCTGGAAGGCATGAGCAGTGAGGACCCCCATTTCCCTAGCACAAGGCTGAAATCCTTAGAGACTGGACACCAGATACTGACCATAAGTCCCAGAGCCTAGTGTCTTAGGCTCAGGGGGGGGGGTTGTTGTTTTGTTTTGGTTTTGGTTTTGGTTTTGGTTTTGGTTTTGGTTTTGGTTTGTTGTTGTTGTACTTTGTGCTGCTTCAAAGCATAGATCTATTCCTGCACATTCTAGACTCACCTGTGTAGGAACCCCAAGTCTCCATGCTCCTTGTCGAAGTGTCTGGTTTCACCTTCAATATAAATAAATTAGAAAACACCCCACTGATGTAAAAAAAAATGTGACAGGCAAAGAAAGGTGACACCTATCAATTTTACCATTTCAATAACTGGTTTTTGACCTTTAGTGTTTAGCATAGATTATTTGAAGCATTATAATCCACTGTTATATTTTTCTATACTTTTTGGGGGTTTTAGTTATTGCTGGGTGATGTTTATACTAAGTCAAGGACTCAAAAATATCTTTCCAACAAACCTGAGAAAGATGAAAGTGAGAATATATCTCTTTTTTAAGGTAAGTATGAACAAAATGCTGCAGGAACATTGAAGATTCAGTACAAATCATCTTTCAGAAAAACAAATGCATTAAAAAGCCTCAACCGCATTTTCCGACATTTACTGTACTTGCTCCTTAGTATTGCTAGTTAGAAGGTTCAACTGAAATAAATAATGAAAAATGTATGAACTTTGTATGAGCAACATTTTGGTAAAAGCTGATTAGAAAATAAGTATTTACTTTCGTGGGCTTACTCACATTCTTGAAATTAAAAATAGATACATACAGACATCGCCACATCAGTGGGTTCATTCATTGTTCAGTACTGATACAAGCAGCAGTAAGAAAATTCTATCTTTTGTAGGGGAAAAATGAAACTTACTGGAAGTAGAAATAGCCATAATAAAAAAAAGCAAAAAAGCATTCCAGAATGTTTGGAATATCTATAGATAATATCTCCCAGTCATAAGCACATTGTTTCCTTAAAAGCGTCAACAGTGAAATTAATTTCTTAAATTTTCATACACCTCAGAATTTGACAGGATTTGCAAAGCCTTGGTTTAGGTTCATATCTTGAATTAGGCAATATTAGGAAAATACAGCCCATTTGGATTCTTCAAGCTGCATGTGTTCTGTCAGAGAATAACTACCTGCTGTGTACCTGTTACCCTATCTGGTCTGCTGGCCATGTTGCCACAACCTTTCCCTTTTGTCAGAGGTAAATAAGGTTTTGGAGGAAACAACATGACAGGAAAGCACCTCTCCACAGGCTCTTCCTCTTAGTATCTTGGTCCATTTGAACAGGTTACAGATCCTTAATCATCCTGCAAAAGAACTTACAACAGCTACTGAACTTCTTTGTCTTTACCAGATTTAAGGGAAAAAACTATATTTCTGAATCACATACCCCTAACAGGCACCCTGGTTTTCTAATCCTGGCTGAGGAGTCAACCTGTATGCATCTACCTGCATGCAGTGGCACACATGCTATCACGGTGTAACTAGAAAGAAAAAAATAAAACCCCCACCTCTTTCTTTGATGTCGTGTCTGCATATATTCAAATTGTTATTTAAAACCTAACAAGTATAACAACATTTTTTATGGAAAGAGTAATGCTGTCCGTGAAAAATGTATGTTTTTTCCAGAGATCAGGGCTACACTGATAATAGTTTTAAATAGGCACCATATATTTGAGTGGCAAGATTAGATGAAAAATTTGTTTTTAAATGATGTATTACTGAAAACAAACCCGAAAGAACAGAAAGTTAAACAAAATCACGAAAACCCTTACGTGCCAGGCTGAAGTTATTTAAGTGGCTCCAATAATTTTAGGCCTGAATGGCTGTTGTCTCAATATTCTACAAATGAGAGCAGGTGGGTAGATACACTTGCATACCCACACTCCAGAAAATAAGACCTTCACCTTTCCTAGAATCAGGAAATAGACAGGAAGTTGGCATAAGAACCCCTAGCAGTGAATGAAGCAATACTGACTAAAAATGAGAATCAGTCGGTGATAAAATTATGTAATACATTAAACAAAAGGTATAATTTTTATCATTTGTTGCCAGATCTGTTAAGTTTCTAGAACTTCATAATGTCATGATTGTAGGTGATTTCAACAAAAGACTTGAAACTACAATGATACTTCAAAAAAGTACATGCAGTTGTACAATGCATAAGGTAGTGATATATTAGTTTTGCACTCTGAGCAACAATCATAGAATACTGATAAAATAAATTAAAAAAATAATAATAACATGCATGTTTAAAAACAGTCCTTTAATAATTTCTGTATCCAACAAAATTTTGCAGCATGCTGGCAATATGCTTTTATACTAGTGGACAGCATTAGATATGAACACAACACTTCCATTGTCAAGTAAAATCCTAAGTTAAAACTAATAATTTTTAAAAAAATAGACCCATGAATATGATTTCAAAGGTCTTTTCCAACCTAAATGATTCTATGAATAAGGAGTTTATTACTACCTCTCCCATCCCAAATGAGTTTCACCTTGAAATGAAGAAAAATATACAGTGTCTTAATGAAGTAAGTTAAAGAAAATCAAGGTTTTATTATTCTATGGGAAAATCGCAAAGTGATTCACAAAAAATAAAGCATCTTTTCTAACAGTAATAAAATGTAGCCAGGAAAAAAACAGGGCAGGAGGTTACTGGTGATACTGTGGCAGTATGAAGAGGTGCAAATTAAAATTCATAAATGTTAACAAATTTGAAAATTCAAACATCTTTGAAAATTCAAGGAAAGACAGAAAAACCCCCATAGCTTTAGACACAGAGGTTACTAGGCCGGTCATACAAGAATAAATAGCAAATATTGATAAAAACTGTCAGAACACTTTAAAAAGCATGAATGTACTGCCAAGTTCTTAAACAGATATTGCAATCATATCCTATGTTTTGACCATCATACAGCCAAAAATCTAATAGAATATTTTAGCTCTAATGAAAGTTTTGTCAAAGAAGCAAATTGAATACTCTAAGGAAGAAAATCTGCAAAATACTTTTTAGCTACCCCAGATAGAACTTAGAAAAAACAGAAATAAAATTTAAATGCTTTAATTGATAAATCCTTTGCCTTTCTTTTCCATTTCCTGTTACCGAAACACATCCTTTTTCTTAAAGACAAATTGTCAAAACTCTTCGTGAAACTAAGAGGCTTTCATTGAAGTGAAAGTGCTTTCATATATCAAAATGGCATCAGCTGACCTCTTTTTCAACCTTCAGCCCCAGAATACCTGTTTTTCTAATTCATTGATTGTTCAACGGACTATGCATAAATAATCTGGACTGAACGACTGTAACACAGGATCTTCTTACCTTGCTGAGGTTCCTAATCAATAACTGAACTGTCCTCAGGTTGCAAGACTCCTTCATTACTATGAATGTCTACAATGCATGAGCTTCCAAAAGAGGGACAGACTCAAGATCCCAGTCTGGAAAGAGACATACATGGGTATCAACCCCTTTTCTCAGTTAAATGGAAAAGGTAGGTCTACTTCATGGAACAGCTGTCAAAAAACTCTAAATTTTTTACAATGAGGATGGTGAGACACTGGAACAGGTTGCCTAGAGAAGTTACGAATACCTCATCAATGGAAGTGTCCAAGGTCAGGTTGGACAGGGCTTTGAAGAACCTGATATATTGAAAAATATCCCTGCCCATGGCAGGGGGGGTGGACTAGATGACCTTTAAAGGTCTCTTCTAACCCAAAGCATTCTGTGATTCTAAGATTATAAAAATATCAGTATGTCCTGCTGCATTACACAATGACACAGGAGAAGTAACTTTCAAACATAATTCATATCCCTAAATTTCAGAAAAAAGCAGGAGTTTGGATTACCCTCGTATACAACTTCTCCTAATAAATTCTTCATTTTCCTGGTGAAGATCTTTGATCTTTTAATTGGCTGCCCTGGAAGCACAGGTATCTAACTCTCATGTCATGTATCACAAGATCCCTCCCATTGACACTGAACTAGCTATACTGACTGCCAGTTCTGAAAATGGCCAAAAGTCTTCTAAAAAACTTATGCTTCTAAAGTTCTTATTAGTTTATAAATCATGTCCCCATAAACCCAAAATTACTTTCAGTTGCATTAGCCTGATTAACTCTGGACCAATATGGCTATTAATAAAAATAGAAACTTATTATTTTTTTATAAAATTTTTTAATTTTATAAATTATTTAAAAATGGACTTATTTCTACTTACATCTACTTATTTCTACTATGGATAGGAACAGTCAACAGTCCTACGTGTTGTAAGGAATATTAATTAAGAGGAAAGAAGTCTTTCTGTAAAGACAAGTAATACAGTGCTTAGTGAATAATAGAATCTCTAGCACTTAAAAGTTTTTAAAATAAGGTTAAAAAAGGGATAAAATACTTTAGAAATAATTATATCTACTTGCAGATACAAGGAAGGATTGGTTAAACTGTTATGGCTGCATCCATTTTATACAATGCAGTAACAATCATAAGTCTCAGACAACAATGGAAGGTGATCCTTACCTCCTGGTTTACATGTTGCATCCACTACCAAGTACCCTCTCAGAGTAAGTAATTATTAATAACACATATTTGCAACCTAAACTCTTACTTAGAATTAATTACAGTATAATTTCCAACTTTTTCAGCTTGTTTTAGCTGAAGCTGAAAGGAAAATTGAAGATTTCTTAAAGAAAAAAGAAAAAAAATGTAAATGAACGCACACGCTGAAAAACCCAAACAAAATACAATGAGATAACAAGCAAGCTGTCTTGTAGTTGTACTACTGTTGTCTTTCAGGGATTATTTCAGGCTGAGAATCTTTTAATTTTTTTGCTACAAAGTGTAACTATGATTTTTTCATCATCCATAGAGAAATTATGGAAGAGGTAAAACAAAAAACAAAACCAAAAACAAACAAAAAAAAGAGTTTAGCAAAAGAATAAATAACTTGTTTTGAAATCAAAAAAGTTTGCCTAAGCTTTTCATTTTATAGAAGGCAGGAGATTTTGCATCCCAGCAGACCAGGGAGGAGGATAACTGGTAAAGACTTGGGAACACAGCAACATTTTAAAATGTTTTTCTCTGAACACAGAAGATATGAAAACAGAAAGTGAAAACCTGCAAATCCATCAAAAAAAACCCCAGCTCATATCTATATCATTGGGTCATTTTTCAGAGTAAATTAATTTTAGAAAGCATTTTTCTTTGTAAGTGTTATAATAAATGTCAAAAAGCAAAGAACATAACTGAGATCCATAATGCAAAATCTACGATTTAAGCTAAACTAGAATTACAAGGAATATTCTGGATTATTATTATTTCATCACATCACAAACTAATACATATAGTAATATGCCTATGCCTAAATTTTAGTTTTATCTTTGCATTTATGATTCTAACCTTCTTTTTTTTAAAAGTGTAAATTGTCATATCAATAAACTAATAGTTTTACAGTTACACAGTTTTCTTAACAAAAGATAGCAGCTTACCTGAATTAAAGTAAACAAACATTATGTCACAAAATTATTGGTTTATTTACTGATGAAATTGTTAATAGAGATTTTAGGTCTACAATATTTATTAACAGAAGTTATTCAAATGTTGAATTCAGGATAGAAAAGAATACTAAAGGTAAATCTGTAGGTCCAAGTTGTGATGAAGTATCTATTTCTTTAAAGTTAAGGTTACTATGCTTCCTTAATCTTAAAACTCCTAAATACTTTAGTGATGAGGCTGTGCACAGAATGTGCTAAATTCATAATAATCCTTTAAGATATACAGGTGGCATTTAAAACAACAATGCAAAATGTAAAATTCTTTTCCACAGCACCATCACCAAAAATGACAGTTTCCATTATTAAGATAAGAAATCGTGCATATTTTGGACATGCAGTTGTTTGAGAGGAAACATGTATCTTTGTTAAGCCTCCAGAGTGCCTGCTTTTTCTTCTGACTTTAGTGTATTGTGATTCCTAAGTAACACCTAGGGAACAGTTTTGTTCTCCCCAAGTTTAATCATTCAGCTGTCATCCACAGTACAGATATCGATATGTGAGCTTTGTGTCATAGCTCCCATTACAATTAATAGCGGTCTATTTAGGACTGTAAATGAACTGTAGGGACCTGTTCTGCTGGATGAGCTCTAAGAACCTGCTGTTCCATACATAGGCATATAGTGCCATTTGAGATGTCCTACGATATTCAAGACATCTGTTCAGGCTTCATAGATATACTGTATGGGCCACATCTACCACAGGCACCCAACGCCTCCTCGTGGGGACCATGGAACAGGATCATCTCAGTGAGACCCACTGCCCCAGGCTAAGGGAGACCAGCACCATTGGCTGAGGTGGGCCAGGGATGGGCAGGCCTGCATAACACCGAGAAGAGGAACCACTGCTAGTCACTCTTCTTATGTAACAATTTAAAAGGTATCATTAATGACCTTTTCTGCCTTATCTGACTATGGGTGTAGGTTATTAGATTATAAAATCTAGATTACTAAATCCTAAACTAGCTAACATTAAGTTCTTAACTCCATATATCCCTCTTGCCCATACTACAGGCTTTGTGTGTGGTATAGATACAGTACTAATAACATTATAGTAACATGGAGGTTTGCAGTAATGAATTTAAAAGATAAATTCATAGAGAATTCTATTTGTGAATCCATTTTTGCTTTGTTCTCTGAAAAGAAAACAAACAAAAAAATCCCACCTAAGTCAACTAATAAATGCACTGCATTTTTATAGATCCATTAAACATTAAAACCTATGGAATGGTGGATTAGTCAACAGGATGGAACAAAAACAACCCAGTAAGTTTGTGTAATGCTATATAATCTAATATATTAAATGAACGATATTACAGCTAGTGACTCCAAAAGCTGATAGTCTATTTTTTGCATGTATAGGGTTCTTCACAGAAATTCACACAATTACAAAGAAAGTAGTCTTGTGCTTCCTTCTGGCAAGCTGTTGCTGCTAGCACCTATTCCAATGACTTTACTATTAAATACTTTACAAACAATTTCATCAGCTCCATTCTTAACATGATGACAGAAGTGTATGTTCCGTGAATGCTGATGTACTTATTTTTAGCTTTAGGGTCATAGGTTACGTTCTGTCTTAGACAGTTGCCAACAACCTTTTATTTACCAAACTCTTTGAGTTTGGAAACCTGCAATGTGATCATGTGTTATTTATTTTATTATTTATTATTTATTAATTAAGGTAAATGCAACACAGTGTCAAGGTGGTAATGAGAGACAAAGGACTTAGACAAATTGTGAATGGCTGGACTAAGACTTGCCCAACTAACCAAAAATCCTATATGTCTTACTTCCGTCTCCCTCCATTTGATTTGGTCTTAGCTCTCCTTTCATAGAAATGGGGATGGAGGACACCTGTAAAGATTATCTAGCTCATTTTCATGATGGATCTCCAGCACAAGGTCACTGTATTAGGGTTTCGAAACTCCTGAGTTCATGTGACATAATAAAATCCTCACATGCTAATATCCACAACATGCCAGTGAACAAAGACTGAAATAGAGAATGTGCTCTGCTGGACTTGTTACTCACAAACAAGGACGAGTTGATGCAGGGTGAAAAGGTGGATGACAGCCTTGGTTGCAATGTCTGATTATGGAATTTAAATTCTGAAGGAAGCGGAAAAGATAAATACTAAAATCACAGCCATTGGACTTCAGGAAAGAAGATTTTGATTTGTAGCAAGGTCCACCTCTGAGGGCAGAAAGGCTCAGGACAACTAGCTTGTTCTGCATTGGGAAAACTCTGCAAAGCACACGAATGGTCCACAACATGGAGGCTGCCAGGAAGATATGGGAGAAAGCAGCACGGATAAACAGGAAAACCCTAAGTGATCTCAAATGTAAAAACAAAGTGCAGAGATGGAAGCACGGACAGGTATTCTGTGGTGAATGTAGAGGCATTACCCCAAAAGTTGGGGCTTGAGCTAGAAAAGTCAAGCTTGGCTAATGAGGGATGTGAAGGACAACAAAATGGTTTTCTGTGAGTAAATTTGTAGCATAAGGAATGCCAAGTACAATATGAGCCTGTTGCTCAGATGATCTAGCAAGCAAAGACATAGAAATGGCCAAGATAGTAAATTGTCTTTTTTTTTTTCCCCTTTTCTTTTTTCCTGTTTTCATTGCTAATGCTTTCCTCTGGCTTCTCAAGCCTCTAAGCCCACTAGCAGAGTTTGTGGGAAAGAAGTATTATCTGCAGTGGAGGAAGATCCAGCTAGGGACCACTTAAGAAATACACAGATCAATGGGACAAGGTGGGGTGCATCCATGCTGTCCCATCCAGGCTTCTGAAGGAACTGGCCCATGTCATTGCATTCATGCTTCTCTTTACCATCTTTGACAGTTTTTGATGCTTGGAGGAAGTTCCTGGTGACCTGGAGAAAGCAAGCATCACATCAATTTTCAAGAATGGCAGAAAGGAGAATCTTGGAAAGTAGAGACCAGTTAGCCTTGCCCCACGTTATGGAGTCAGTTGTTTTGGATACCATTTCTAAGCACATGAAGGACTTAAAGGTAACTGGGAAGAGCTGGCAAGAATATGCCAACCTGATTGCTTGACTAACCTGATCACCTTCTATGATAAACTGACCGGCTTTGGGGATAAGGGTGGTGCAGTGAAAGTCATATACCTTAATTTTAGCCACTCCTTTGATGTGTTCTCACACAGCATCCTTATATAAAAGCTGCTGAGTTATAGATTGGATAAATGCATAGTAAAATGAGGGGAAAATTGACTGGACCATCAGTCTCAAACATCTGTGACCTGTGAGACAATGTGACACTGATAGCCAACTACTTGTGGCACCTGTCGGTGATCTAAACAAGGCAAGCCCTAGGGCAAGAGTTTCTACCTTTATCAATGACCTGGACAATGAGGCAGAGTATGTACACAGATGAAAACAAATGCTGGGAACAGTTAAAATGCTGGAGGGCCAAGCTTCTCTTCAGAGGGACCTAGACAAGCAGCAGAAATGAGTCAACAGGAACCTCATTATGATATTCAACAAAAGCAAATGCAGAGTTCTTCAAATAGAATGAAATAATTCCACACAGGCTGTGCACCAACTGGCTAGAAAGTAACTTTGAAGAAATGGGCCTAGGAGTGCTAGCAGACATGAAAAACGTCAACAATGAAGTGGTATGTGCCCTGCTGGTGGACAGTCACGTTCAGATGTGTACTAGCAGAACTGTCTCCAGGTCAAAGGAACTTGACATGGCTGTGAGCAGCCTGATCTATTGGGTCTTGCTTTGAGGTGCCTTTGTTCTTCTTAAAAATCTTTGTTAATGGTGATTCTACAGTGTCTCTATAGTACACTACAGTATTTTACTATTCTCACCATCATATGCCCAGACCAAATAATTATTTTTGGAATTTAAATTTGTTGTTTCTTGTGCTATCTATCATCATGGAGACATCAGACCTCCCTTCTACCTCATATTGGGTTGGTGACTTCATCTTAAATTGGTAGGTTTACAGTTGCATTTGTTATTATATTAATGATAGTATGTTAATTGTATGCTATTATATTACTTGTCCTAGCCTAAATGATTTATCATCTATTCAAAAGGCTTTCAGTAACAACATCCATAAAAATTAGCAAGTTATGTACACTTTCTCAAAATGTCAACATTTTATAACCAACAGACCACGAAAAAACCATTATATTATACAACTCACATACCAATATGATATTTTATGATATTAATATACAGGATATATTACTATGTAAAATGGTATAATAATTTTTATTTCTATCCATATTATATTTTATTTTATATTTATATTATATTATAAATTTATTATAAATAATAGAGTAATATATTAATATATAAAAATATAATTTTGTGTGGATATTTTATGTAGTGCTAATCGAAGAACTGTCAAAACTCTTTCTGTGACAGAAAGGCTGTCCGTCCAGTTTTGATTTGGTTTCATGTGCGTATCAGATTCACAGACCCTAACAAGTGTGTCAGGCAATAATTTAAGGTGATGACTACCTTCATCTGAGTTATTTTCTTCCCCTCTCTATTCATTGATTGTAATGGGAGTCAAGCGAACTAACATCAGTCAAATTAATTTTGGGAAGTAAAAGCTGACGAATCCCAGATATCCATGAAAAAAGGCGGGTGGGGGGTGGGGGGGTGGGGGGTGGGAAGAAGAAATTTTAATCTCATTCTAGGCTTTTAGGTAAGATTTTAAATTATTCCAGCATTTAAGACACAGAAAGATGTTTTATAGAATTAAAAAATGTTTGTGGACATATAGCATCAGCCTCATCTAGGTATGAGACTCCATTTTTCAACATGTGGATGAGTTTTTTTGTTGGGGCTGAATAACTTTTATGTCCTTGCTTTAAATCTCAAACATTTACTTTTATATCTTACTCAGTTCTCACCACTAAAATATTTCAGAGAATTTCCGATAACATTGTAAAACCATGAGAGCTGGAGAACAATGTTAAAAATCTACTTGTACTTAATAGCCACTATTAAAATGGCAGCAACCTGAAATATTCCTTTAACAGGTTTTCTAAATGACTCATGAATTGTCCCAGAAGACTATACACAGAATTAATCAAATGGAAATGTAGGCTGTAGAACATTTAATCTCTATAAAAAAGATACTAAACCAAGAGATTTCCAGACCTTGTTGTCAGGGATATAATGCTGTTGAACATTAAATAACATCCTCCCTTCTGAGAACAGAATTTACTGCGTTTCATATTGTTTGATTTCCTTGGCTACTGAAATCCCAGAGGGGAATTTTGAAAAAAGTACACAAAGTATCTCAGCTTTGAAGTCTCTGAAAAACTAGTTACATGACAATTCTCAGCTGGCCAAATGACTTTTCACTTGCAGTACAGCGTAAGCAATTCAAAGCATAGTACTAGTATCAGTAAGAATAGAAAGCTGAACAATACTTTATACTTTCCATCAAAATCTTGACTTATTTGTATAAACTGGCATTAAAAAAAACCACAAACCTGGCAGGTTCTGTCTAAATCACAAGGGAAATGCTAATCTTGCTTTCATGATTTTATAGCTGAAGAAAATCTGCAATAAAGGAAGGGGAAGAGTGAAGGGGCTGATCAAATTTGTGGTCTTACTTAGATGGATTATCTTTTTAATGGTCAGAATTTAATTCATACCAAAATGAAATGAGAGATCACCTTCTGTTTCCTTACTGTGAGTCAGTGTAGTTGAATAAATGTGGGATATCAATTACAGTGCAACAATTTGGTATCTTTTGATTACTGCCATTGCTGAATTAAATTTTTGTTCTCTTACAGATCAGGAATAAGGTGGGGTCAGGAAAGTTTTCATATCAGAAAATTTATTATGAAATAATATTTTAAGAATATGTTACCATATTTGTATCAATGATATTTTTGCTGGGTTTATTTTTACTTAAAATCATATTAAAACAGAAAATTAATATCAGAATACATAAAATCCATGCTGTAAAAAATATTAAAAATCTGGATAAACTCAAGATTTCCAATTTTTTTATTCTTAAAATATCTAGTGTAGTTTTTGATGTTGAGGTCTTTCATCAGAAAAGACAATCAGAAAAAATTGTGGGATAAAAGCTTATCTATATTAAAGTAGCTCCAATTTATTTTTATTGATTAAGATAGATTTATAAAGAATATTTTCTCTTTAAATTTATTAATGACTTGGAAAGTTGGTCACAGCTTGCCTGATGCATAAAATTAAATGTCTACATATTTGTGTTTTCTCTCTCTGTGAAGCAAAATGTACCACAGTCAGATGGAGCAATTGGAATGACAAAAAATACAACCCATTTTAAGAGTTGGGAAAGAAGATAATAGGTTGACTAAGGAAACTCTTTTTCTTTTTTATTTAATCAATTTGTTCTCTTTTAACCCAGGTGCTCTGCTGTATCTGACACTTCCCCCAGCTAATGACTGCTTTCTTCCAGAACTTAAGTTGTCCTGTTCTCTCTGCTAGTGCCAGCTTCCTTAGCTTTCATAGCAATTAGGCTGGACTATCCCTCTTGTTAAAGCATGGTTTTTTCCCTTCTGGCCAGTCACACTGTAATTCTTCCTACTGATTTTGTTTGACAGTTCTAGGAATAAGTGATCTGGAAAAAAAACCAAAGAAACAAACAAACAAAGAAACAAAAACCCCAAAACAACAGCCTTTGTAACTTGCATCTATTTTTCTTTGAAGGCATGAAATTAGCTGTGCTGGCCATTTACTTAATCAGTAATATCTCCTTGACACTTTCCAAAACATATTAGTATGCAATCTAATGTATGTCAGATTTAATATATTTTTCATTGAAGGAGTTGGTCATCATTGACCTATCCTGTTCTTAGACAAATAGTTTAATTTGTTCAAATTACTTGGTGTCACTTTGTTGCTTCAGTCATTATCAGGCCACAAAAAATATCTCTGGATTTTCCTATTATCTTGCTATCGTCAAATCACAGCCTGGTTTTCTCGGGTTCTTTGGCAGTCTGAAATCACAACCAAGGTCAGTTCATATTCATATCATATTAATTGTATATTAATGTAGGGATTCACGCACATAGTGAGATTTGAATAGGATTTACTCATCCTGACCATTTTTCTCTGATTATGCAGCACAGGCAACACTGTCATCCAAAGGCCAAGCTCATCCAAGATCTTTAGCCTTAAAAAAAAACAAAACCAACCAACCAACTAACCATCTATCTATCTACCTTTGTCATAGAAGCAGGGGAAAGATTTGGAATTTTCCCACTAATATATTATTTATGGTGAGATGTTGTCTTCATTTTGTAACTTTTTGTTCTTTAATATCACTATTTGTTCCATTAATATACAGTCAGGTATTTTTTGTTGTTATTGTTACTTTTGTTTTTCCAGACATGAAACACTGCTATTACAATGCATGGTGATTGGCAGGGAATTAGTTTTTCCTGGGTCATTTCACACTCTTTTTAGCTTTGTAGTGCATGAAAGAAAGGACGAAAAAAGGTACTTCCCAAATAATATGTGTCTGAAGTCTGAAGATGAGTGTAGGGGTTTTTTGAAAATGTTAGAAGAAAAGCATTCTGGTCTCTGAATTTCAGCGTTAACTGCCCAGATTGCTAAAATGGCAAACTATAGTCAGCTAATAAGTTGCAAATGCATCTTTCTGAACGATTAGCTGACCCTATAAAAGAAAAGGAAAAACTCCAAAATAAGACAAATTTGTCATTTTATTATCTGGTAAGGAAGTGGGAATAAAACAGTAATCAAAATACTGCAAAAAAATTTATTACATAATCAAATCATATTTTATGTGTGCTGCAGGCTTCCTCTATGGACAAAGCTTACCGATTGTCAGACTGGAAAAAGTAATTTCATTTTGTGCAGAAATGCTCTTCTTTTGTGTTGATATATTGTAAAACTGATAGAAGATAACATTTAAATTATAGCCAGTTGCAAATTACTGTAAGCAGATGTAAAATAATTTTCATTTAAGGAAAAAGTGCATCCCTTTTAAATGTTAAGACAGACATTTAATCCCTTTGGGTACACACACTTTGTGCTGATGCTTCACAGAGTAATAGTCTTGCTTGTTTTCTATTTCAGAAGACAAGAGACTGGAAATATATTAAAGCATGTGCTTTTCTTCCTTAAAGAATACTTGAAGTCATTCTCTCTTCCTGGGCAATTAAAAAAATTGAGGGGGGATATGAAAAAAAAAGGCACCCCAAAAGATGAAATAAATTATTTGTTAAAACAGCACTTCTGACAGTCTCTTGTTGACATATATGGTTATCTAAGAAGTGCGTAGAAGTTATAAACTTATAGTGTATTCCAGTGTATTGAAGGGAAGTGTTAAGGACACATAATGCTTTAGTATTAGAATAGCAGACAATTCTAAAGGCTGGGAGAATGCAGAAACAATTTAAGATAAAATTCAATTTCAGTAGAGCTCTGGAAGTGTAGCTTTGAGGGACATTTATATTTAAAATTATGCTGGAAGGAGGGCTGCAAATACTAGAGGTTTGGAAAGACCACAGCATGAGTTTATGAGTTCTTATAACCAAGGGTCATAGGCTTCAGCTCTGTCTGACCAAGAGCACCAGAGGAAAAGAGAGCTTCAAGCAAAATTTAGTTTTGATAACATTAGGCAAACTCAAGGCCATGTAGCACAATTTGGATCAACTCTGAGAATATGATTTTGTACAATTACATTGTTCATGCTTGTTTATAGCTACACCCAAGCCGGTCAGTGATCCCTAGGTGGAACAGTAGGGAATAATGAGTTTGCTACTTAGATATGTGCATATATGTTTATATATGCAAAGGTTTAGAACTAGGTTAAGATATAGCTGCTTTCTTGTTCCTCAGCGTTTGGTTAAACATTCATATTCAGAAAAGTAATGTTCTTAATCTTCATCTTGGCATCAAAGGATTATGTAGAAGCATTTTTTCATAAACATTCAATTCTTGTTTTGTTTCTATCCTGGTTACATCCCCTAACCAAGGGTGTTCAAAACCACTCAGGAGATTGCTTCACATTGCATGGCTTTTAACTTGTTTGTCTTAAACATGAAATATCCATAGATGTTTGTTAATATTCCTGGCACATTTTCTTGCCTCTCAGCATGAAGTTCATTATCTTATGTAAGGCAAATTAACATAAAGACAGACAATTTTAACTGGGTGTCAGCCTGAAAAATCTGAGGTACTGAACTATCAGTTTAACACACAGGTCTGTGTCATGACATTATCAGATAAGCTTTAGATGAGGATCAGCAGACCCCCACTGATAGTGTTCTTGCCAGTTCATCGGCCAAGCTCAGTGACTTTTAAAAGCTTAGGTCCTCACTATAAGCTCATCAGCATAGCAACTTATGAGAATTCTGGAAAAAGCCTCTTGTTTTGTTTTGTCCTAAGTTACGTTTTATTTCTCTCAAATCTAACAACTGTATGAATGAAAAATAATTCATTAATGAGGGTATTAATGATGAAAATAAAAAGTTTATTTTATTTCACCAAATTTAAACCCTTGCCAACACCAAATGGATGCATTAGACAAGAAATTAGTCTGGTTTGTTAAATGTTTGGATATGAGAAAACAGCAACTCATTTTATTTGCTGGGGTAAAAAAAAAAAGTTCTAGATACCTGAAAAAGTTTATATATGAAACCATATATATGAAAGTGTAGGGTTACAACAGTTGCCCAAAAGCTTACATTCTTTGTCTCTGTGGAAATCCCTCCTATCTCCATCTGAGATGGAAGGAACAGCTGGCAAAACCAAAGCCAGCATTATCCCTTCAAAATCAAGAACAATACATTGTGCACAATCAGCTTTCCTGGAAAGAAAATTGCTTGTTTACTCAAAAGCTAATGAAGTACACATGCCTCAAAATAACAGCTGAGCGGTCAGAAAGTGCCCTAAGCTCTGCCAGCTAGGCAGTGCCATAACTCAGGACTGTCCTTTGACAGTAACTGGGAATACTGGATGGACTGAACTGTTAAAATCACATATGGTTGATGCTTATCCAGAATCCTCACAAAACACTGCCCTTGATATGGACAGCTTAAGGTATTCAGCTAATAAACTCACAGTGACTATGGCACCAGTTTAGCAAACTGAGAGCCGGAAGATGCTCCTCAAGTAGCTAAAGCTTATAACCGAACTTTGGCAAGACATTTATATCAAGCAAATAACCTCCCACTGGTCCACCCACAGTGTTATCTGACAGTATCTTGTGTATTGACAGCTGTCCAACAAACTGGAATTACCTAAATTTTAGCAAAATAAGCATTCAAGCTTTTAGGGTAGGTAAGGAAATAGAGGTGCTGAGCCAATAACCCCTCTTCAGTTTGATTTCTATTGAGTGTTGGCATAAAAGCAGCATAGACAATAGTCTTTTCATAGTATCCTTTGAAAGTTAGCATCATTTCTTCTATTCTCCTTTTCATTTCTACTTAAAGTACAAGCTGCTACTATGATTAAAAAAATCTGTAAACTGACACAGAAGCAGAATTTCTGATAGTCTAACTGTGTAACTTATCCTTGTGTGCACAGATTTCCACACATGCAGAAAAGTGTATCTAGAAAGATATATTTAGAACTGAGAAGATAGTTTAGGTTTGGCCCTTTTACTGATGGGTTTGGACAACTCCCTAATACTAAATTCACCACCTTCTTGGATGATCCTATCAGCAACTGCTCAAGTCCTCCCTTACTGGGAAAATGGTAAGTGAAATATGGAAAGGGGATGGAGAAAGGGAGGAGAGTTTCAAAACATTTACTCCTTCAAGTTCTCAGTACAATCACAATGAGATTGAGGGATTCAGGGACTAGGAACTGTAGAACCCTGGAACCACAGTATCACTGCAGTGACAATGGGCCTTAGAACATCTCTAGTCCAAGTTCCTACTCAAAGCTGGGGCAGCTCTGAGGTCAGGAATGGTTGCTCAGATCTGCATTGAGCCAGATTTTGAAAACCTCTAAGGACAGAGAGGAAACAGTCTCTATGGGCAACCTGTTTAGCTGTAGTTTTCATGTAAACAGTGGCAAGGCATTGGAGGAAGAGGTGAGAGACAGAAAATGTCAATGTTAAAGAAAGATAATTTATTATTTGTTTCAGTCATTTCCATGTCGGTACACCTTGTATTGTCCGAGTAAGGGGTTTTGGTTGGTTGGTTGGCTTTTTTTGGGTTCGGGTTTTCTTTTTGTTTTGTGTTATATTGAATTGCTGTTGATTGATTCTGGAACAAAGATGTCATCCTGTAATAGTGTAGGCAAATTGCTCATTGTCATAATAAACCAAGTAAAATTATACTAATATAAGCTTTAACTCAGTATAATAAACAAAAGAGTCTTTCAAAGGACACTACCTGCTAGCTTACACACTGATGCAACAGAAAAGAATGTCTACTAATTTAACCATTCATAAATTGCATCTATTAAAGAACTTCAATTTTTATATCATGTAGTAAGCATTGTATTGCCATAAACACTGTGTTGCCACAACAAAACACCCTGAGAAGCATAAGTCTGTATATCTTGACTGTTTCATGGTATCAGGCACATCTATAAACATTTTGTGCACTTTTAACTTTTACAGGCTGTATTTAACAGATTATTAAAACCAAAACAAGGTTGTAGTGTGGCAACTGAGAACCTAGTGTATGGTGTTGCAAGATTTTTTAGAGTTAAACAAGCAATACAAATCAATGTAATGTAAGAAAACATTATGCATTGTTGAAAACAGTTGAATTCATAACAAATGAAACTAAAAGTAATTCCATTTTTTACTCTGTAGAATACTAATTGAATATGGAAATTATCACTGATATACAATGTTCAACTTTTAAGTCGATTAGGTCAAATAATAGACAAAAAACAGATGAGAGAGTTCAGTATTTCATGCAGGTATATCATACAGATTTATCTAATTGGAAGACTTGATTTAGGACCACAGTTGTGTGTGTCTACAATTTCTTTTGCTGTTTTCAGCCTATTACTCTATGATGTTGTCATCCAAAACAGCAATACTATGTTTTGTGGGGTTTTTGCAGTTTGTTACATAAGTGCATTGATTGAAAACCTTACTGAAACCATTGTTTCATTAGTGACAAACTTTTTGTATACTTTGAATATTTTATGTTTCTTCTGCCCATATGTGGAGCATTACATAAATAATGGAGGTAAGCCTGTGAAAGGTTTACCAGTGACTTACACATCTCGTATGCTGAGATCCCATAGTAGTCTTCAGCATCCATAGCAATTTCTTGGTTTGCAACTAATTTTCTAATATTATATTTAAAAGCTGTTACAGCATTGAACAGAAACTAAAATTTATCATTCATTCAATTTAAAAATATTGCAATATAAACATGATGAAATAATTATTCTTACAATATTAAAACAATGGGCAAGAATGCCTGTTTAATTTTTTTTTTCATTATCAGCTAAACTGTCTCTAAAATTGGTGGTATAGCAGTGGTAGTAATACAAGGGAGAGCTCAGACTGAAAGTTTAAAAAAAGATACTATAAATTGAACGGAAAAAGATATGGAAGGAAGAAGTGGAAGAATCAGAAAAAGTCAAAGCCGTACCAAAAAGTTTTTCAAAATGGTAATAAATTCTAGTTTATTCAGAAAATGTCCCCAAAATAGACTCCTGAATAGTGTGCTCGTACCTTATGCACTTTCAGAATATAATGGACAATCACTTATAAGGCAGTTTGGCAAATGTAGATCTTTTTTTTCCCCAGGAAAAAATATTTTGCTCTATTATAAATGTACAATTTATGAACATATAAATACATAATAATATACATATAAATACACAATAAATATATTTGCAATATAGTATAATAATCTCATTTAATAAAGTGTATTATGTTAACAAGGACTTCTATACATATTTCTGTGTTAAGAACTGACTCAAGATGGTAAGTCTGTATTAGGTTGTGACTACACTGTCTTTTGGTTTCCCTAGAATGGCGTCAAAATATTTTTCAGCACTACTCTGCTTATTAAAAACACTGTTATATTCCAGCATGAGAAATTTACTCCCTTACATGCTTTTGTTAGTCTAGTCTATAAGCAGCTGTTATATGAGAGTAAATAGGTAATTGAGCAAATATCTAGTATTGGAGTAAAAAAAAAGTTAAATAGTTAATTAACTAGTAGTTGAGTAAATAGATAATTCTTAGGGAAGCAGAAAAAGTGTGGCTCCTCCTGCAGACATCCGATCCTTGGAATATTTGTTGAGAATAAAAAAATGTGTGTGATGTTGATCCAATGCTGTCCGAAGACAGACACTTTTTGCTTTCCCATTGCATACTATGATGAAAGTCAAATCTAACATTGCCTTTAGTTTGATAATACACTACAAGTTACTAATTCAGATATCCTCTCCTCTTCACTCAGGCACCTTTTCTCTGAGACTGTTGTCATAACTGAATGAGATAAAGAGTAAATAAAAATGCTTTTTCTGACAGGCTGATTGTCTTCAAAAATGAACAACCATTAAATGCGTTATGATGAAATTTTGTCTACGACAAAGTGCTCTTCTAATGCAATAATTTTAAAGCAATACTTCTTCTACCTGTTAAATGGAATTCACAGTCTTTGAATTCAAACTCTTTTAATGAAAGAGCAATTGTCTAGGCAAATGCACTCATAAAAAGTTCCATTTTTGCTGAAAGTAGGCTAGTTGAGATTTTGCACTTGAACAGAATCCTCTTATCTGAAATTAGTTCAGTTATTTGCATACAAACAGGCCACAGATGAAAAGGAGATTCAAAAGTAAAATCATCATCTGCATTTTTCCTTAATGATAAGTTATATGGAAGTCTGAGAATCTCATTTTCATAACTACATTGCACAATGATTCACAAGATCTTCATAGTGGTCATTTGTTTTAACTCTGCAAAATTATTACTATAAAATCCATCTATGTCTAAGATAATCAGATATACTTATATCTCTCTTGTAATTAGGGACATAATCAAGTTTTCTTCCATACACCATTTGGAATACGCTAGCATATCAACTCTGTAATGTATCTACAGTATATATTTCTATCATTGTTGATATTCCCAAATATGAATGACTTAAAATTTTCTGAAACTGCAGACACTGGTTGTGATGATCTCTTTGTGAATGCCTTTTTGGCATTCTTAATTTTTTAGTTACATGACATTCTCTTTAAACTTCAGGTATCAGCTGTATAATCTTGATGCATACCCTTCACCCTCAATGTAAAACTTAGGCAGCTTCTCTCTTCTTGTGTCATTTCCCCTTCTCACCCCCTCACCCCCTCCACCCCCCACTGACTGCTACAGTCCAGTCTTTCCATGGTCAGTGGAAAGATGTGTGGTCAGATGTGGTCAGATGTGTGGAAAGGTGTGGTCAGATAATGCACTCCTCCCAATAAGACATCAACTCTAATTCTTTGTACATATTACTGTGTCTGGAATAAAAGCAAAATTCTATTCTATCCTTCATTCCCTCCTTCCTTCCTTCCTTCCTTCCTTCCTTCCTTCCTTCCTTCCTTCCTCTTTCCTTCAGCTTGACAGGCTTTTAAATGTTAAAATAATACTCTCTTCACACAGCTACTTGTAGAGAGGGTTCTGTTTGAACTGGATCACGAAGAGCAACTTGAAGAATTAGGGTTGTTGTCAGACCAGTCTGACATTGTCTGAAAACTTTACTCATTAAGAAGGCCATTTATGTCATCTGAGTCATGTAGTTTGATATGAAAGCAATGTGCTTTTGTACTTGTGCTGAATACTCACATTAAATGGAAAGCTGAAAAAGAGAAAGCTGAAAATCAATGGCATAAAGGGCTCTTGCTTTGGCAGATATTTTTGGCATTCATTTTTTTTACTCCTTTTCATGTTTCCACTGTATGTAAGGAGAAAGAACCTTGTTCTACTGGTAATAGCTAGAAGTGTTGCATAACAGAGGCTGTAGAAATAATTCTGAGCTAGTATCTAGAGAGTTATTTATGATCCATTCATATGCCTACTATCTACTCTTTCCTGTTTCAGTCACCTGATTTCAGATAAATGCTTTTAGTATCAAGTGAATGTTGAAAACCCATTAAAGAATCTAACCATCTACTGTTAGTTAAGCCTGGCTAAGCCCCACACAGCCATCTGCTCACTCCCCCTGCAATGGGATGGAGGGAGACAATCAGAAGGGTAAAAGTGAGAAAACTCATGAGTTGTGATAAAGGCAGTTTAATAGACAAAGCAAAAGCCAAGCACACAAGCAAAGCAAAACAAGGAGTTAATTCACCACTTCCCACGGGCAGGCAGGTGTTCAGCCATCCCCAGGAAAGCAGGGCTCCAGCACGCCTAATAGTTACTTAGGATGACAAATGCTCTTAACTCTGAATGTCCCCCACTTCTTTCTCCCTCCAGATTTTATTTCTGAGCATGATGTCATATGGTATGGAATATCCCTTTGGTCAGCTGGGGTCAGCTGTCCCAGCTGTGAACCCTCCCAGCTTCTTCTGCACACCCAGCCTACTCACTGGTAGGACGGTGTGGGAAGAAATAGAACAGCCTTGACATTGTGTAAGCACTGCTCAGCAACAGGTAATATGTCCCTGTGTTAGCACTGTTATTGTCACAATCCAAAACAGAGCCCCATATGAGCTACTATGAAGAAAACTAACTCTATCCCAGCCAAAACCACTACACCATCCCAGTATAATTTTATATTTTGCTCTTTCTCTTTCTTACTGCAAATTATTGTGCAATAGAGAACAAACTCACTGTTGAAAGGGTTATGAAGCATTATATTATAAATATACAGAGTATGAAGCATTTTAATTTTCTCCTTGGCCTTTTCTTTTCTTAATTTTATGTTGAGAAAGCTCTGCTTTCTGTCATTTGTAATTTTAGTAAATTTTAACTTTCATCTGCATTTTTTTTTATTCTGTATACTTGCCAAGGGTGACGAATACCATACCCGTTGTTTCTTTTAGAGGAATGTAGGTGCACTACACTTCTGACAATGGAGCCATAGCTTAATTCCCCTTTTTTGCAGTGATGTCTGTTCCCTTAGGTAATGAAAAGAACATTCCTGGAACTCAGTAAAGAGCACAGATTGCAAGTAAAAGGGTACAAACATTCTTTCTGCCCATTTACTAATATGCTACCTCTGTTATGCTTTGTTTTCTTATATGTGCTCTATTATTTTTTCTTTTGTGTAGGAAAAAACTTTTCTATTACTTTTATATCAGTGTTTTTAAGAATAATAAACTTAATTTTGCTAATCTTTTGCTAATTGCAGTCTTTTTAAATTTTTGTTGTTTTTGTATATTCTAGTATTAATGAAGAGAGCAATAAACTTATACTCAGTTTAGATAAAGATGCATAATTTGCTGTTCTCAATGCCAAGCAAATTTCTCATTCATTTCAATATTTCCTTGGTACATTAATCACATTTATACTGCTGAGCTACAAAAAAAAAAAAAAAAAAAAATATATATATATATATTTGGAGATAGAAGAGAAACACATTGTATATCAATATTGTTATATGAACAGATAAAACAAATCAATCAAACTGTTGCCTTGCTCTTCAGTAATTATGTTTGCAGCTATTTATGTAATTATATCTTAAGTACTGATTATTTTGTACATAGTCACTTGTATTAGGAAATATTTGACTACTGCTTTTAACTTCTAACCAGTTCCATATGCATTTTTTTAAAAAAAAACCCAAGCAAACAACAAAAAAACCCCAAACAAACAATTACGGGTTTGGATTATAGTGATAATTTTCATGGAGGTAATTGTGCAAATGAAAACACTTTTCACACCTTAAAGGTTATTTAACAGTGTCTGTTCCCAGTGCTGCATGCTACGATTAGAACTTGAAATTAAAATTTAATGCACTTTTTCTCAAAATGGATCTACACTGGCAGTTTTATTTGGGAAATAGAGTATTAGTAAACAAAAGATTTTAGCAAAAAGTCTTAAGGAAGTTAAAAACTAAAGGTTAAAAACTAGAAAGATACTTAGATGCAATAGACTCCTAAAGAAGGTGCATAATTACTTGAAATAACTTCATAATTGTAATTCTTACTGGTTTCTACATTTTGTTTCTTAAAGCAAATTTCTGAAGCAGTTGGATTACTTCACGTACAACATATGTGGGAATAGGTATTCATGATCTTCTAAGGGCTAAATAAGATTATATTTTATGCTAAGGAATTCACACATCCACTGGAAAGCTTTCTGGAGTTTATAAATCTAAAAGGAATGAAAACTGTGCATATTATACAGATATTGTACTATAAACAGTACAGCAGCTTTCATATTCCATTATTTAGCATCGTGTTCCTGGGATTTATTACAAACACTGGTGTTTTCCCATGATAAAGAACCAGTCAGAGCATCCTTTTTTGTTTAATATTCTACTACACGATTGCTAGTACTATCTTCATCTGTCTGCTTTCTGTTTTACTTCTCATTCTTCCAATTCCACGTTTTTAATAAATTTTGTGTATTTGTTATCTTACAACTATACATGCAATTGTAATACGTTTGTATTTATTTATGTGTACATTGTTGCATTACTGTTCCTCGGGATTCAATTCTTGGGCCAGATATGTTCAGTATTTTTATCAGTTGTCTGGATGCAAAAGTTGGATGCACCATTAGCGAGTTTGCTGGTGATATAAAACTGGGAGATGCTGTTGACTCTTGAGGGATGAGAGGCTTTGCAGAGGTATCTGAATAGACAGGAGCATCAGGCTATGATTGAGGGATTAAATTTAACAAGTCCAAATACTGGAACCTGGACCTGGGATGCAGTAACACTGGGCACAAGTATAAATTGGTAGGGGAGTGGCTGGAGAGCAGCCCTGCAGAAAGAGGTCTGGGGGTGGTGGTCAATCACAGGCTCAGTGCGAGCCAGCAGTGTGCCCTGGCAGCCAAGGGGGCAACCCGCATCCTGGGGTGCATCAAACACAGCACAACCAGCCGGTCAGAGAGGTGATTATCCCACTGTGTTCAGCGCTGGTGTGGCCTCACCATGAGTCCTATGCACATTTCTGGGCCCCACAATTTAAGAAGGATGTGAAGGTCCTTGAATGTGTCCAGAGAGAGCAACAAAGCTGGTGAAGGGCTGGAAGGCATGTCCCATGGGGAGTGGCTAAGGACTTTGGGCTTGTCTAGTTTGGAGAAAAGGAGTCCGAGGGGCGACCTCATTGCTCTCTGCAGCTTCCCTGAGGAGGGGGAGTGGGGAGGGAGGCGCAAAGCTCTTCTCCCTGGTATCCAGTCATAGATGTGTGGGAATGGTTCAAAGCTGTGCCAAGGGAGGTTCAGTCTGGACATTAGGAAGCATTTATTTACTGAGATGGTGGTCAAACACTGGAACAGGCTTCCTAGAGAGGTGGTCGATGCCCCAAGCCTGTCAGTGTTTAAGAGGCATTTCAGCAATGCCCTTAACAACATGCTTTAACTCTTGGTCAGCCCTGAAGTGGTCAGGCAGTTGGGCAAGACGATCATTGTAGAACCCTTCCAAATGAAAGATTCTAGTCTAATCTAGTCTTTTCTAGTCTATTCTATAATCAATAATAATGAAATCATAACATTTCTTGGAACAGAAATCTTACTATGGTTATATTCGTGTTTCAGAGCTTTGCAATCAGCACATCAGTCTATCTTGCTTAGCAGTTAAAAATCATCTGCTGCATGTCTCTTCACTTTTTCTTGTCTTGAAAACTCTCTTTTTTTAAAATTCTTTTGGTTTTTTTAGGATTCGCCAGGCAGAACCACACTATATCTCTGTTCTCAGGATGTAGTTCAGTGTAAGTACAGAAATCTAGAGACATCTCCAATACCTTCCTTTGTTGTGAAGGACTGAGTCATCCTTTGCTTATCACTCTTCTTTATCAGAAAGATATAGGTGGAAAAATATAGTACTTCTAGAATATAATTAAAATGTACTCAAGCACATGGAAAATACAGAGGAAGACATTTTATGTATATTAAGCAATACATCTGTACTGATTCTGTGTAAACCTCTTTTTTAACAGATACTTTAGCTGAAGTTGCAATGCAATGGAATAAGACATCTTGCATGGTATAAATCAGGGCTATATCTCTCCTAATCTGTAGATGAGGGTGCATGTTTTTACTGGAAAAAAACCATGCCATTATGCATGCTTACATTTAAATACTTTATAATAAAATTAAATAAATTATTAAATAAAGATAAAATATACTTACATGCCAGACAGATTTTTTTCTTTAACAATCTACACATTAAAAGTAAGGTTCTTGGATGATGGAGCATTACCAATAAATTACCAAAACCATTCATTATAGAAAGTATTTTATAAATCAAGGGTTTGTGCAAAACACAATCTTAATATGTTGCTCTTTTTTTAAATGTGTTCTCAAAGATTTTTTATTTTGATGTTGTCGTATTATCATATTTGTAGAGAGTATTTCACCAGAAAATCTACTGAAATACTTTTCATTCTCTATTTATATAAAGATAATTTCTCTTACTGATCAAGCAGAACTTGGCACTTGTTTACCAAGCATGTCATGCCAATATTATGACTATATAGTTCAGACAAGAATAGTAGTGCACATAACTGACAGAGCAAAGGGAATTTCAAAAGGGAAAAGAAACTAATCCAAATGAAGTTTCACCAGATTTTCCTGGCTGATGTAGAACACAGTAGAAGTGCAACAAAATTTGTATTACTTGATTTGCACCACGTACTTTCATGTGAATAGCAAAGGGGAAAGTTGGGTCAAAAAGCTCTCAAAGAAATAAAGAAAAAAGGACACACACGAAGAAAAGCAATCGAAAAAATTTGTGAGGAAATACAAATATTACTCTTTCAGTTATAGAAAACATTTTTTATAGTTTTCACCTTAAATAAAGTCACAGTGAAATCACTGAGTTTTGCATAGAGAGGCAAGTCCAGTCGACTGCTATACCCACAGGGCAACAACTCTAATGATTTCAGACACTAATGAATTCAGGTATTAACCAAATCACGCAGCATGATTGGCAAGTAGCATATGTAAAAACCTGAATACCAAGTATTGAACCAGATCAAAGGAAGCAGCTGTTTCTGTAAGATACGCAGTTAAGCTGTCAATATGAGCAACTGAATTAACACAGTATATAAAGCCCCGACTGTTGAAAAAAGCAACAGATATGTTGATCTGGGTGATACAGCTCAGCCAATAAAGCACACCCAAATTAAATTAACAGCTACACTTGGAAATGCATACTGAAAAGATCTGTAGAGCATATAACATTACACACAAAGTAACATAAAATAGTCATCTGAAATGGCTAGTACATTTAAAGAAAAAAGTCCAGGAGAGTCCATGACTCCAACAATCATACCATAAAGTATCTTTCAGCCATCATCTTTCTACTGTTTGAACTGGTTCACTTTGTATTAAAAGAAAAAAACCCAGCAACATAACAATTTTTAGAACTGATTACTTAGTTCTTGCTCAGGCAAAACTTAACTGATTTTGATATTCATTTGAACAAGTAATGTCTGCAAGTTCATATCTACAGTAGGCTTCTAAGTCCTAGAGAGGCAGAATTACTATTACACATATATTTTCCAAGTCCTTAAATCTGCATTTCTGACTTTATATTTCAAGTTTTAGTCCCCACTATGAAGCATCAAAACTCAAACAAACAAACAAAAAGTCTACTTTTCCCTGTAAAAGAATCTGAATATTCTGCTTATAACTATACATCTTTGCCTCACAAGTGCACAGGTACTAAATGATACCCACAGAACACTTGAAACGAAGAAATACTGCTTTCTTCCTTAGTAATTTTATGGTGGTTTTGGTTTTTTTTTTTTTAGTTTAGTATCCTTATAGTATAAGAAAATTTCCATTTATTGAAATGAACAGACATAAAATTATTATGGACATGACTAACTGTCACTAAGATAAATAGGATATTCTGCAACAAAACTCATTGAGATGTTTACAGAAATTTCATCATGAAAACTTGCTATTACAATGTGCTTCTCAAATGAGTATTAGAATGCACATTCAAATGCATTTACCTTAAGTTTCTAAAAGAAGCTTGTTCTCAGCATTTATTCCTTGTCAGACTAAAACTTATGACATGGAATAATCCTGTTCAAAAAGTTTTTATGCAATGAGGTCAGAGGTTATTAAAGCCTCAAAAAATTACTTCAGATAGAAGTGTTGTTATCTTCTGTTATTTAGGCAAGGTGAAGAAGATTACATTTTTTATGGAAATCAATCCACTTGTGATCCATATTGCCTTTTGATATTGTCTGTCTTTTATTCCTGCTCTGTACAGAGTGATCATACCCCAATTTAGGAATTGTAGGCAAATGTTTCAAAGCTTGATTAAAAGTATCTATTTCTAATGTATATTGTCAGAACTACAAACAGGAAAGTTTAGATTTTAGATTGGATTTTCATTATTATCTCACTTGCATTCCTTCCTTTACGACATCTATCCAAAACAAAGGTAGGCTGAATTACAGATTTTCATGAACATATTAATCTTGAGCAAGAAAATGGACTAGATTGTTACTACATGTTACAGCTAGAAAAGTCTGGATAAGCATAGTTCAAAATTATTTTCTCAAACTCAGTTTGTATTTGAGCTCCTAATGAGATCTGAGAAACAAACCAAACCTGGAGGAACGATGTTCAATACCCTGCCCTTCTATGTAGCTCTGCATCCCAAAAATACACTTTGTACTTTTTCAAATAGCTTATATTATTACGATTAATTCCAAGTACAGTTTATAGGAGCACATGAAAAGGGAGCAAGGTAAATAAATAACATGAAAAAAACTGAGACTAACAATCTTTGTTACATAACTTTGCATAAAGCATTTCAAAATGGAAAAGTATAACCAGTCTGCATGTATATTTTGCCATTTCCTATCTCATATGAAGGGTGCTGACTCTTACATGATGATAATTACCATATAGTAACTAGTATAATTTTAACTATTACAAAAGCTTCATATCAACATAAGCTAAAAGCTCTTTATCATCAACTTCATTAAAATAAAAATGACCCTATAGGGAAAAGTATTTACTTCTAAATTATGTTTCTGTATTAATGATAGAGAAATCTTTGTGATTGTGTCTATCTTTGAATGTAAGTATGAACATCTTTTGAGTCACAGATCATGCCAAATTTCCTCATTGTTGATCATAGTTACAAGGTATTCCTTTCATAAACTGTGTTTTATTTAGAAAGGACTGGCAATCATGTCTTCTAAATTTTCTCCTTACATTTTAATTTTTTTTTTATAATTCATACTTTAGCATGAACTGTAATGATATTTCCTACCACATTAGAAAATATTTACAGAAGAGGAGCAGAAAAAAAATCGGTTCTGGCTCCTTCAGTATGTTCTTCTGACAAATGATCAGGCTAGAAATATATTTCGAGGACCTAAAAATTAAGGGAAGAGGTTATACATTTTCTGAAGAGTTTACATTACTTCGTATAAATTGATCTAGGAGCAAAAAGGAGTAGGATGTTAAAAATATATGTATCCTGGCAGGAAAAAAAGCCTTAGCATTTTGAAATGTTAGGATTATAGATATGATTTTTCATAAGATTTTGTCACTGACAGCTTTGGGTCTAGAAGTGAAACAAGGCATGTAATATTTGTGCCATCTCATGTTTTGAAGTTTATAAAAATTGAACTGAAACTTCAGGACTTCAGAGTGCCTTGACTGCATTTAACTCTAGAGCAAAAGCTGCAGTGGGATGTCCCATAGCATTAGAAGTATCAACTGCAATTGAATGGCACAAGGTCTGATTGGAGACCACTAATTAGCACAGTACCTCAGGGGTCAATCCTGAGTCTAATCTTGTTAAATACCTTCATTAGTGATCTGGATAATGGGGCAGGGTACGACCTCAGCAGGTTTGCTGATGAAGCAAAATTGGGAAGAGTGGCTGGTACACCAGAGGGCTGTGCTGCCACCCAGATGGACCTTGACAGGCTGGAGAGATGGGCTGACAGGAACCTCATAAAGTTCAACAAGAAATGCAAAGTCCAGTACCTGGGGAGGAAAAACATTATGCAGCAGTTGTTGCAGGCCACCCAGCTGGAAAGCAGCTTTGCAAAAAAGGACCTTAAAGTCCACTGGACACCAAGTAGAGCATGAGCCACCAAAAGCAATGGTTAAGCAATGTCAGTCTTGCAGCAAAGATGACTAAGTACATCCTGCACTGCACTGGGAGGAGTGGTGCCAGCAGGTCAAGGGAAATGATCTTGCCCCTCTATTCAGCACTGGTGAGGCCATATCTGGACTGCTGTGTCCAGTTATGAGCTCCTCAGTACAAGAGAGACATGGATATACTAGAGAGAAGTCCACAAAAAACATTAAGATGGTTAAGTGATTGGAACATCATCTCTCCTATGAGGAAAAGCTGAGAGAGCTGGGACTTTTCAGCCCAGAGCAGAGAAGGCTCAAAGGGGATTTATGTAAATACCCAAAGGGAGGGTTCAAAGAAGATGGAGTCAGAGTTGTTTCAGTTGCTCCCAGTGTCAGGACCACAGGCAATAAGCACAGCTTGAAACACAGCAGGTTCTGTCAGAACATCAGGTAACACTTTTTTTCTGTGAGGGTGACTGAGCACTGGAAAAGGTTGCCTAGAGAGGATGTGAAATCTCCACCCTTGGAGACGCTGAAAAGCTGTCTGGGCATGGTTCTGAGCAACCTGTTCTAGGTGGTCCTGCTTGAGCAACAGTGTCAGACCAGATAATCTCCAGAGGTCCCTTTCAACCTCAACTGTTCTTTGATTCTGGTAACATCTGAAACATAAAACATCCCTTTGGCATACTATCTTGGTGAGTCACTTTTTCCTGTTCTTTTTGGCCTTTCCAGCTCCGGATGAAACATGTTGCCTTGGATGCACAGTTATGACCACTATCTGAATTTGAAAAATACTTTTTTTCCGTAGAAATTTTACTAAAGGTTACTTTTCTGATTCTGTGGGATTGTATTCTAACATAGCAACTCTAGCTAGCATAAAATTGAAGTTCGTTTTGGATAACAATGTAAACTGACATTTTAAATTTTCATTAACATTTTCATTTTCAATTGCATGTTTAATCTAAAATAATTATCCCCAGATACTAAAGCTGAGGGTCAAAGGGGGTGCTATTAGAATTTTCTTATGTTTTAGCTTTTTTAGAGTGTATCAGAACACCATATCAATCACAAAAAATTCTTAATAGCTATCTAGTATTCACATTCAGCTGATCAGAATCAGAAAAAAAGAGCAGCAAATAAATCAATATGAGAAAAAAGTGACATCTCTTTCTAGGTAATTGCCTTCGCTTATTACTGTGTTGAACATAGGTGCAAACATTTTTTTCTAAATACTTCTAAATCTGGAAAGATCTTCTGTGCTAAAAGCAAGTTGTTTATATGGGGGGAAAAGGAGAGTCAGAGTCAGAGGAAACCTTAGTCAGCTACACTCAAGTTGCAGCAATAAACTATGGAGTAAAATTAGGCAGGCAGGGGAACATCCTGAATGGCCACAGAAGCTAGAGTATCGGCAGCCTCCAGACCCCAAAAATACCAAAAAACCTCAACAAAGCCAAAACAAACAAGCAAAATGAATATAAGGAAAAAAAACAAGAACAAGTTCTTCCAAAGAGTAAGAATTCTCTCATGTTTCCAGTATGGAAACTGGAAATTATTTCTGAAGGACTAAATGTTGGCAGTACTGAAATATGTCTTCTGTGCTCCATTCAGCACAGCACACAAGACAGGCTTCAAAAATTAATTCCAGCATTCATTGAAGATTGATGATTATTGCTGGAGAATCCATACCAAGAAAAATGGAAACTGTGTTCAGGAAGCGCCCATCTGACACCTACATTTTTTACTGTCCTTTTGCACCAGAGAGGCAGGATATAACTAAATTTTTAAGGTTGTAAAGTGAGATGATAGAGATCCACTACTGATGGTCTACATTGGTCCAAATATGTTAATGCTGTCTGAAAACATAGCCTTAAGAGTATCCAAAGGAGAAGACAGCAACAGGAAAACACAGCAACAAAGCCGAAAGACATAGCTTTCAGCTCAAAGAAATGTATATTTATTTTCAATATGCCTAAACAAAATAAGTATAAAGATCTGGGTTAAAAATAAATTACAAATCCTTCATCTTTTTTCTATAGCATAAATACATGTACATATGCAGATGAAAGAATAATAAAATACCTATTTATACATGTGTTTGATGCTCTGGTGACGTAAGTGAAGATACATGGAGCATGTGGCTCCACAAATAAGGGAACCTGCGTGTGCAGAAACTTCAGAAGATAAACTGTTCTTCACATGTGCACGTATCATTCTGAATTAACAGCTCACTGTTGGTCAGCATGAAGATTATTGTAAACAAAGGGGAGAAACCACTTCAGCAGAGGTACCAATGATCAGATTCATCTAAATGTGGACATGTTCAACACATTTAGATGTGAACACATGCTGCATACAGAGCAAGAATCACTACCCTTAACCTTATGGCTAAAGTCTTGAAAATACAGCCCAGCTTTCCAAAGGTACAAACAGAAGCTATCTCCTAATTGCGCTTTTCTAAATGCCCTTAAAAAAAGCAGAGAAAGCATCACAGGTATGCCACGTAATAACTATGCCTACCACGAAGTTATTGAGGGTGTCATTTTAAATTACATTTCATGATCATCATCATAAATTTTAAAAGCATGCTAAAGAATGCTGTAATTTACTAGTATTACATCAATCTTTAGCTACTGATTTTAGAACATCTGTTCTATGGCAAGTAACCTGTCTCCAGATCAATACCATCAGAGAGAACAACATCAGAGTGTACTGAAGGAATTTTATGCTTAGTCATCCACAGGATCAAAAATGCAAAGCAAAGTATTAAAAATCTCCAAAATACATTCACTGATCCATTCACTTGTGATTTCAAATTCACATTCATTCTGTAATCAATAAGGTCTGTAACCAATAATACCTATTAACTGACATTTTATTACATTTGGTCAGCTAGCTCTTTTTCTGATTTCTGTAAGAGATCTAGAAAAGGATGCATTTGCAATGAAAACTTCCCCTACAGCATTGCCTCAGTAACTTAACTTGGCAGAAAATGTGTGAAATCAGCAAAAGCAGAAAGAACATAGTAGCATTTGGGATTGTTGAGAATGCTGCTTAACCAGCATCATTGCTGTGGCTGCCTGCAGGCTAGTTTAATTAGGCTACAATTCATATGGAAGAAAGCAGTTTTGTAATTACTGTCAAATGACCAAATCTATGTATAAAACCTAAGGAGGATTATGTATTCCCAGTAAAGAACCATGCTGAAATTGACTGGGATTTGTTTATCTGAGACATTTACTTGGCAAAAATTAACTGTAAAATGTATAATAAAATAAATATATGTATACCTAGTTACTAGAGAATTTTAAAGAATATATCTCAGCATGCTTGATTTAACTGAATTTTTTATTGGATGCATGTACAGATATTTCTACCAAGTCATGCAGCCATATTTGCATAGATGGGAAAGCATAGTTACCAATTTCAATTTTAAAAAGCATATGCTTTTTTAACAGAAAAAAAAAGTTTAATACTAAGGATTGGGCATAAAGCTGCTAGAAGGATGTTTGTTTTCTTTCCCTTCTATTTTATATTATCTAAAAACTTCAAGGATACAATTTTTGGTTATCTGTTTTAGTAGCATCACTAGGTATTTTTAAACCCCTCAAATTTACTCCGATTTTCATTTGATTGACCATAATCTTTAAAGAAAAGAGGTTTAGTTAAATAGATACATATCTGGGGAACAGGAAGGATATTTTTTCTTTTCTTTAAATCAGTGTAGTAGTGAAATTAAAACTTGAATTAAAATATGCTTATTAAACAAAGCAAGACCAGAGGATATCATTAAATTACTGAATGTATATTTTTAAGCTTATTGTCATAGTGTCTGCATTTGAAATATTTGTCTAATACTTCTAATCACTGTATATTTAAGTCCTCAGGAAGAAATATCAAATTAGGGAATGATTCCAGAATAACTACTAAGCCATTTTCATGTTTCAGAAGCAACATCTCTCACATAAGAAGTATTTCTCAAGAGCCATTCAAGACAAGAAATACACTAGCAAGTAAGTTATGAAAACAAGCCCGATTATTTTCTTTTTTTAATACGTGGCATGACAGGCACTGGGAAACAGTGACATCTGAGAGATGATCATTTACATTAATAATCTAGAACTTCAACAGAGCAGTTTTCTCAGAAAACTTTCTCAACTTATATCCTGAAATTCTTTTACTGAATTTTTACTGAAATCAGTACATCATTGGTACTGATGACTACCAATTTCTCTCTTCACTTTCCATAAATAATAATCAGTCCTGATATTCCACACTGTAAAGCAAAGAATGAAGTGTCAATTCTCAAAGTTTTCTCTAGTGTGGAATAATTTATTTTCCCTCTCCCTAACCCCCTCCCAAAGAACTGCATTACTTTCCAATGAAATATGAATCTAGTCATCAGCTAGACCATGGAATATATATATATGAAATATTAAATCCCATGAGAAATATTCTATTGGTGGTGTTTTAAAGAAGAAAATAAATCCTGCTTCACCATTCAAAACTTGACATGAAGTGCTTAGCCTGAAGAAGATAATGAAAATAAAGCCCTGAAGATGGCACATATGTGCCATTACATTTCTTGAGCTCTAGGGTATTCTTCACTCAGCATGTATCTTTTTCTGCGCCTGTTCTGAGACATATGACTTGTAAATAATTAGATACATAATTAATAGCTCACTTAGAACTTACGCTATTTATGACAACATATATGGAGAATTTGCCAGAAATTTCAACAGTATTGTAACAATTAGTTTCTGGTTCAAAAGAAAGATTGTATTTCATTCTGTGAGTTTCAAGAGCAAAATTAGTAATGCCAAACAGTGTATATAAACAGATACAGTATGAAATCTAACACACATGTGCGTGTATGTATATATACGCATATATAGTGTTATACAATAAAAAATTAAACATCCCCAATACAAAATTAGAGATGCTGTAAACTGCAATACAGGGAATTTAATCTACTCATCTACTTGATGACATGTATGTTTAGATTTTGTTACTGATATAAGCCTTAGTCATGATTATTGTGTTTGCTCAACAGCTCTGACAGGTTTTTTTGTTTGTTTGTTTATTTTTGGGGTTTTTTTTTTTCTTGACGAGTATATATGATACAATTCTAAACTTTCATCTTTTACTCTTCTTCTCAACCAAGAAAGAGAATTAATGCACACAAAAATATAGATCAGATTTTGAAATTTGAGGTGCAGTAAGTGGAGGAGGGAAAAATACAGAAAGGAAACCTGATTATATAAGGCTGAAATACTCAAAAAGAAAGCAAAATATTTCCTGATTAAGTAAAAAATAAACTTTCAAAATTGTTAGCCACACAGATAATCAAATTCCAAGGTGAATCATCCACCTTTTACTGCATGTAATGTCTTCATGCTCCTTTTGCTGCTAAAAATTGAATTGATTTCCAAATGCTAATCTGTCTTTAATCTTCAGAAATTTCTAAACCACCTCTCAGACTAGTTGTATACCAAAAACACCCACCTTTGAACTGTGTTTCTTTAGTGGAATTAAATAGATTACTGTTCTATGAACACGATATACGACTTAGAATATTTTCAAGGGTGTAAACCCTAACCATTGTTCTTAGCTATGGAGAAAACACAAAGGTTTTAAATCATAACAGAATTGCAAGCTGTATGGAAAAACACTAGCATATTTGGTCACAGAGACTTAGTATTCTACTTAGTTACTCTTCAGCCCAAAGATAGCAGTGAAACAAAATGTTTTGGCAAGCAAATGTTCTACTTCTAGCCAGATTTCTCACGGAAGACCTTCTCAGGACCTCTGCAGTAGGAGTTCCTTCATTGTTATTGATAACTAATTGGCAGATACCTTAAGGTGTCTCTCCCCCATGGAGTAAATTTTAACAAGGTACAGTTATTCCATTTACTATGATGCATCTTCTCCTGATGTTTACCAATAAATTAGGCTCTTTTATTTTAAACAGTGTTATGATAACATTGCCACAGCAGATGTCTGTCAGCAGGAGTGAAATCTGCTTTGGAAATTCAGAAGAAGAAAACAAAACAAAATGAACAAACAAACCCAGAACAGCTAGCTAAAGCCAATTAACAGCAGTCTGTGACTATTCTGAAAAAAAAGTAAAAAAAAAACCACACCACCAAACCCCTTAAAAATAAAACAAAAAAACCTGGCATTTGCTTAATCTTATTTTATAATTTTCTCTCTCTTATATTCCTTCAGAAATTCTACCATAGTGTTTGAAATGCTCAGTTTTATGATGTTAGCAGTTTGGGTGTACATTGAAAAAAAACATATCTGTATTTAAAATGACTGAAGAAATAAACTATATGCAAATAAATATTAAAATACTTTGAAAATTTCTCAGTTACTTATAAACTTTTTCCAGAGTGTTTCTATCTACAACTACAATAAAAACCGATCTGCATAAGCACTGTTTTCTTAGATATTTTATAATGTTTGGGTTTTTTTAATTAGAAAAAAAGAAGAGATGTTGAAATATAACCTTTAACTGATACTTATTAAAGTGGAACGAGGAAAAAAATTCTGATTTCATATATCTGCTGAAGAAACCACACTTTTGCGATGAAGTATACTCATAAACCTTGAAACACTGGACAACAAAATGTTACACGTCACAGCACACAGATAATTTCCCCAAATTCCTAATTCTAGTATAACACCCATACCAATTGCAAAAGAATAAGGAAAACACATTTGGAGTAATATAAGATCCTGCATAGACAGCAATCTCAGAGAAAATGGGTAGGACAAATACATATTTGCAATTCTGCTATTTAAAGAAAGCATATGGAATTGCAAAATAACCACAAAGAATGTGTTTTAGTATAATGATAATGATAGCCTATTTTGGTTTGAATAGTTTTTAATAATGCTTGTCCAATGAATTAAAAGTCTTTAAGTAGATTAATAAAAGTCTGTAAAATAAACCACATTTGGTGTTTCAGTTCACAAAGACAAGGTACAAAAATTGTTAGGACAGCAACTTTCCTCACAGGCAACAAATGGTGTCCTCTCCCTCTGTGTGTGTGTCTCTCTCTCTGTTTAAAACTGAATATCCTCAGAGTGATTTCACTTCTCTTCCTGCTGCATCAGGCAACTGAAATAAATTTGCCCAATACTAGATGAAGTACTCGTAAGCAAAACTGATTTAATTGAAGGAAAGGAAAAAAATCTGAAATTTATAAATATTTCAAGGATTCCCTATACCTCCTTTTGTACATCTTAAAACACATGATTGTTTCATTTTTGCAAGTGATATGTATTTTTTTACAGAATGGGATTTTAATACTTAATGAAGCCTGAAACATAGTGCAAGAAAAGAAGACTGTACCCTTATACTTGGGGGTAAATTGCATCATTAATGACTGATTGAAGTAAAACCTTGTTTTCCTACATGAGGGTTGTTTAGTGAAGTTTCACAATGACTATGACTTCTTGATGTATCTTTGGTGGATAAAAAGATCTTCAAAATTACAGTGGTATAAGTAAAAAAAAATGGAAAGGAAAAAGTGAAGGAAAAGCTATGGCTGCTGTAGTTGGAAAAGTAGAGGTCTGGAATACTAAAATTGTGAAATATTTTGCATAGAAATGAAGTATTGTGGTTAAAGAATATTAAAAGTACAAAAATATGTTTCAATATTTGAAAAATGCATTTTTAAAATAAAATTGAAGAATTTTAAGAAAGACAATTATTAATAACTTTTAAATATATGGGTGGGTTTTTTTTACTTTTTCCCGGAGCAAAGCATTTTCTTCAATCAAAAATGAAAAAAATCCTATATTCTCTCCAAATATAAAAAAAATATCATTTGTGTTAAAGCCTAACCATCTTGTTTTACTTCAATTCAGCAACTGAGTCAAGAAACAAAAAGAAAACAGTCACAATGATCTACTGATAATTCCATAGTATGCTAATAAGGGATTTATTGTTTGAAGTAGAGTCAAGCAAATAGATGAATTAATTGATAGGAATACTACACTGTTTTTGATTTCTCAGCATGTTGATTGTGGGACAAGTATGCTACTACATGCACATTTCAGATATTGTCTACCAGTTGTTCGAAACAGGACTTCTATTGAAACATGCCACAGCTTGCCTATCCTATTAAACTGTTCAAAGTAAGCTGCAGTCCATATCCATAGCCAGGAAGTGCATGTGCATCTGTTGCCATCAGTAGGGAATAGCGTGCCCTGTCTCCATCTGAGCCTATCCATTAACCATTCTTTACTACACCACCATGTGCATTTTTAGACTGTCATTTATCACTTCACCGACTGTATGTAATCTTTGTTTCTTTTTCTCCTTCATTTTTATCTTATTACATCAAATTTTAAAATATTTTTATAGCAGAGCATTTCTGAGACTTGGTGTTAGTTCAATAATACACTGGTTGTAGGACAATGAGACAAGGACCTCTCTAACAGAAATTCCTGAATCAATTTTGAGTACAATGTCAGCACAGCTGTGAAAATACTACATTTTCAAGAAATTGTTTTGTAGCAATAGTATTGACAAACATAGTCTGTGTAAATAAAATTAAACCCAAACCTAAAACACCCTTGAAAATGTCTGTAAGACACACAGCTAAACATTTTGTGTAACGACGTTATTTAAGAACAATTAATTAGCATGAACAAATACGTAACATAGATAAATATTATAGCATGTCTGGCAAGAACTTTTACAAAAGGAACAGAAACAAATTTGTTCTGCTGCATACCAAGACTGAAGAATGTTCACATATTTAAGAGAATTTCTGTCTCTGAAGTAAGCTTGTAACACCTCATTGTTTGGAATAGTAACTGTACTTTCTCCTGTAATGAAAGGTTACACTAAAACACAGTTTAGGAGAAAAAGCAAGAAAATGTTTTCTTCAATAAACCCTGATGATATGGGATAAACAGTAATAGATTTGTACGTCTTAAGGTGAGTAAAAACTACATAATCATTCAATTCAATTATCTTCTCTGTAAACAGACCTTACAGTTTCCTCAGGAGATAAATTACAGGATGTACTTCAGAAAGATATAAGGACTTATTTTAGTCTTCAGGTCATGACGGTGCCACAATCTCAGCTGCCTTTAATCCTTTCACAGTTAGAGCTATGAAGTTGCATCTCATTTCTGATTTACATTTTTGTGTGCCAGTTACAGCTTTCAGAACTCGTGACTTTGTCAGAGACCTGTAGAACTTTTTGCAGCACAGCTTTACTGAATCTCATTTAAAGTAATCAGGTTGGTTGAGTTTATTTGTTGGGTTTGTTGTTTTGTTTGGGTTTTTTCCCTTTCTTTCTAACAAGCTTCTGAAGCTCAGCTAATGTAACTTCACACTGTAACAGCGTCATGTTGATTTCTATGTCACTTGTTTGGATACTCTGTAGCTTTTTGACCTCTAGAAGTATAGAAACAACACCCTGTAACATCATTTCAACCTTTAACAAAACTTGGAATGACACTGGATTGAGAGTTCAGAAGTAATTGTTAATGAAACTCTGTTTTACGAACTACTACAATTTGAGATTAGTTAAAATAGTCTTTGCTTTTGACTGTGGCAAGAAACAAAACTGAACGCAGTGGAGAAGCCCAAAGTATATCAACAAAGGCTTTTTCAATCTATCTTTCCCACAATGAAAGAAATGAAAATAATTTAATTAGATCTGGTTTCTACAGGAAAACTTAACATTTTACAACGTCTTGTTGTTCTGGTTTAACCACCCTAATATTTTGTCCATGACAGAAAAAATGCAGTCCCAAGTGGTATGCTTTCTTGCTCTTAAAAATATCAGAATTGTATTGAAGTCCTTTAATCTTTATAAACCATTGACTTTTGAAGATTTGTTAAAAGTTTTAACATTAGTGACAAAAATTTCAAAGCTAGGTCTATTAGGGATCTTGGATGAAGATTATTCAAGCATATTGATGGTTAATTTTAGCAAATGCTTTATCATTAGCTTAATTTGTGCATAAATAAATTCCTTGCAAGGCCAATCAAAATTACATGTTAACTTTTTGACATCACTCTCAGAGGGAACAGAATAAATCCCAGTCTTGTAAAGCTTATATTAAAGTACAATTCTGCTGACAAAATACAGTCAGTCAGATAAGATTGATTTTTTTCTACTGTGAAATTGCTAAGTACATAAGAACTCCCCATCTACCACTGTTTTAAAACAGAGTGAAATTCAAAATATGTTCTCTGAGCTTTTATCTGTTTCATATACTCTGTCTCCAAGTGATTCTCATCACAGTGCATGCTTTGTGACAGCACAGATATTTCCACTCTAGTCACGATGATGGGCCCTACCCCGGTATTACTCAGGCTAATCTATGAAATTACTGTTTCTGAAAGATTGGTACAAATCCCATTCCATCATTTTATGACACTGTGAGGGCAACTACTTGGAAGAAAACCTCATTCTTTTTACCTGTTCCAAACAGAAAGTTTGCAAAGACTGTTCTTTCCAAAACACACAGGCATTATGATGCATCGTAAGGCCTACATTTTAATATAGTTTATGTTGTAGTCTTTTATCTAATATCCTCCATAAAATGGAACCCAGAAGCACAGTAATGCTTAGTTTAAAAGTTCAGCTGGGATTACATGGCTTTCTGTTTAAATAAACAAATAAATAGAAGTAACATCTTTCTGATAAGTGTATGTGCAGGACACATGACAAGTAGTTCAGTCTTATTCAGTTATCTCCTCCTTACTCCTGTAGATTTCAGCCTCATAGGAAAAAGTCCAGAGTCCAGCACCCTACTTCTGACAATGGTCTGTGAACTGGATGGATGAAAAGTTAAAAAACATTTCCTGGAACGCTGAATCAGTTCAACAACTCAGATATTTTTTATCTTTCATAACCATTTTATTACCTCCCTTTTCATTCCATCTTTTCCCTTCATTTTCCTAGAAGCACTAATCACAATCCCACCCTTAAAATCTCAGGCCAACCTCTTGCTCCTTCTTTCTTCAAAAAGAATGAGAGACTCATTTCCTGCTGTGTATTCCCTTTTCCC
The DNA here is from genome assembly GCF_015220075.1 of Falco rusticolus. Taxonomy (NCBI): domain Eukaryota; kingdom Metazoa; phylum Chordata; class Aves; order Falconiformes; family Falconidae; genus Falco; species Falco rusticolus. The sequence goes on along the minus strand of NC_051188.1, from coordinate 48,172,754 downwards.
TGTTAAGGGGATCAAATTATGAGAGACATTAATTATGAAAAATAGTTATTAGAACAACTTTTATTAATTATGCTGTTATTAAGAGCAGATAACTGTACAATACATTCACATATCCCTTCCCTAGCACTCGGGCACACATAGATGTATACATACAATTACTCATTGTTACTTGTTTGGAGCAACAGATGGCAGGCCAGCCCTAGCTGTTTATGCAGCAGCAGAGAGTCACAGTGTGGCTGCTAGGTTGGTTTTCAGAAAGTCCTTGAAGAAGGTCCTTCTTTCATCAGGTATTTATATAACCCTGAAGAACCTGTCCACATATAGCAGCCGTCACCTTCTTGGATGCGGTCTGAATTACACAAACCCATTGCAATGCTGGTGTTTACTGGTGGCCTTGGATACAGGCAACAAACTATTGATGTTCTGGGTTTACCTGCTCTTGTGGACTCAGCAGGACTGCTAGTCTCCAGATCTCATCAGATATTACAGACTTTCACATACTACCTCTCAACATCTATTTTTCCACTCTTCAGCCTATTTTCTGCTAGCTGTTTTCCCATCCACATATACTGGCACCTGTAGAACCCATTCAGATGAACTTATACAGAAAGTACTTTTATGATGTCCACCTGCAGCCTGCACATACTAATGTTTTGGAAAAGTTTCCAGATGTTAAACTCGAGTGTTTCTCTTACACTGAGCATTGCCATGTGGGAAATATCTCTTTCCCCCAGCACTACATAAGCTTCATTCATAACGACTCATAATTCGGTGTATATTTACCACACCACCAGCCTTTATTTACCGCACTTTTAACTGCCTCTTGCCTTTGGCAACTGTTTTTCATAAAGCTGTGGAATTCAATTAAGTTTTGCAGCTCCTATTAGAAAAGCAAAAAAGAAAACAAACTTTCCCTGGTTTTTGCAGCAAAAGCTGTGACGGGCTGCTCCTCTCCCTGGCAGGGAAGGCAGGGAGAGAGAAAAATCTTTGTTCCCATCAGGACATAGGAGTTCTTAGTTTGCCACCAAACATCTTTACTTCATTGCTACTTTAGTAGCAGTAAAAAACACATTCATATTACTTACAAAAATTAATGAGTATATGACAGTTTTTGACAATATTCCAGGCACAAGTCTTGAACTTGGCTAGCTACATGGGACAGTAGTTTCTAACTACCAATGCTGAACTGTCTGTAGTTTTGGCTCCTGTAGCAGCATTTAAAATATCAGCCCATCATCGAGGAAGACCTGTTTTGGAGGTTGCATTATAAATACAGGTTTCCTAGGGATCGTGTGAGTACTAAATACCTGGAGACAATCTTCAGAGTATAAAAATTATATATACTTATTTGTTGTCATATATTTACAGCTGGAAAATGTCTTTCATATCTGTGTTTTTAGCCATTGTTTATTTGCCTCATGCCTCCAGTTACCATGTATGCAGCAGGATCCACAGCTATATCACGATTCATTGTACACTGAAGTATTTTCACTCACATAATTTGCCACTAATATCAATGAATGAAAAAGACAGACTACTGTCTAAAAACAGATTTGATGTTGTTATACATTCAGAATGACACTGTCATGTAGACAATGCACTGTATCAGAAACTGAAGGTTTGCTTTGATAATACAATGGTACATGTCTCTGCCAACTTAGTAAGTCCCCTGAGTGGTGTTACGAATTATTCCTCAGGGAGGTATTCAGTTTATTATAAGGATTCTCAATTAGTTTTAGATGTTGATGCTATCTTTAATTTAAAAAAAAAAACAACAAAAACCATTGTTTTCATGACTTCCAGAATTTTGTCAGGATTACATGGATCACTTCTCCTTCCACTTGAACACTGGGTGCATAATTTACCTCTGATAGAAGTTTTGCAAACCTGCTGAGGATAAAGGCAGACACCTTTATCCTCTTCTAGGTTTGCAGCAGGCAGATTTTTGTCTTGGTTGTTATGCTATGCAGTAAATATTGTAAATATAATGAAAAATAGACAGAAGAAATGCTGTTGTAAAAATACACTCATGTTTTGTTTTCAGTATTTCTCACAGCCGTGCCTATTTTTGTACATAGTCACAGATATACTATGAACATTCATTCTGTTTTCTAACAAAAGATTTTTGCCTGCTGTTTCCAACGTTTCTATATAAATTGAAGGGAAAATCTATTGCTTGCTTTGTTCCATCTGCTAAGCAGACTGACTTCTAATTTTAAATCAACATTTTTGGGGATATGTATTGTTTTAATCGTCTGAAATGCAGTGTAAATTTGGTAAGAGTACAGCTCTTTCTTAGTCCAGCATGCTCTGCAGTTAAGAGGGACACACTGAAAACGTCACCACAAATTCTTCATGCTGTAAATCTTTTGTTTGTATTATTGTTTAGCTATAGAAGAGGTAAACCATAATTTTTACATGATACAAGCTGCACAAATTTTAGCTATTTCCAAGACTGAACTTTCTCCTACATAAATTCAGTTTTCTTTCAGTCATCAGCATTATTTACCTTTGAAATAGACAACTTTCTTAATTCAGCACTCAGCAATACTGTGGAAATATTGATCTGTAATCAACTGCTGACACACTTATTTTGCTTAAGCTGCACGTTTACTGAACTGCGAACACAGCAGTATTAAAGAAATATATAAAAATTGTTTCTACCACATCAGAAAAATCATAGAAAACACTTTATTTAAATGACTTTGCCTGTGTTTTATTCTAACTTGGATTTTAACCAAAGGTAGTTATGAAGTAAATTGTTTATTTTTTCCCCTTTTTCTCCCTCTTTGTTTTCTTAATCGCGAATATGATGCTATGAGAAATTTTCCTCCACTTATCTCATTTTAATTTTCCTTTAAGCAGGATACGCCGATTAATAAAAGTGAAATTTCTCTGAAGAGTTATTACCACTGTCTTAGAGGGATACTTTGAAACAGAGCAAGGTCTTAAAAAGATTAGTCAGGGTGAGTTTGGTACAATGCTCTGGGTGATGCTCTGTGTGTTGAGAAAGGAATGTGCTCTGAATAATTAGAAAAGATAAGGTGGGCACCTGAAGTAGATAAGGAGACCAAGAGTCAGGAAATCATTGAACAAAGGAAGTTGAAAGGTCTACTCCACCTAGATCCCACCTATTATGAACAGAATGATTAGGTGTCAAAAAACAAATGAATATTATGTAAAGATGTTGTAACTTCTCATGAAAACTGCATAAATTACTTGACTTTTCACTGAAAACTTCGGAGCTAGTTTGTCTGGTTGTAATCGGCTAGCTAGCTCCCCAACGTTGCATGAAATAAATACCTTTATTGCTTAAAGACAAAATTCGTCTCTGAGCAGTTACTCTGTGCCGTTTTGGCATCAACTTCAACAAGTGCTCTTTTTGTTAAGAATCCCAATTTGCTTGACTTTTAAAAAACTTCTAGTAAGTAAAGTTTGGGGAAACAGACAGGTCCCTTGTCATTAATAAGGTCTGCTCGACTTCATTTGACATACTACATTACTAAAGACCATATTTAGATTTAATAGATACATCTCCATAGAAAGTTAGTAGAAGGTGTTACTGTTTATTTTAGAGATTAATTAAATTTGATCACAAGTGGAGGTGCACAAAATGTGTCAAAGATCTCTATAACTTAGAAGGGATTAAAAGCAAAACAGTTCTATAAAATGGTGCTGAAATGTAGTCTTTATAGAGAAAACAATACAATCCCATTCAATTAACACACAAATAAAAAGTGCTAATTTTTGACCAGCAAGACATTTAGTGGCAGCAAATGTCAAATGCACTTCAAAATCTGTCATCAAAGCAGATAACTGTACTTTGCAATTTAACTGGGAATAACATGATATGAATAGCCAAAGACACAGTAAAAGGTCTGACTTTCAAAGACGTGACTAATAACTGAATACCTTACTCCCCAAAGTCAAGTTTGGAAATTACTTAAGATCGTTCCCATCAAGGATTCCTGAACAAAGAATGCTTCTGTTGTTTCTACACATACAGATCACCCCTAATTGTTTTCTGCATTCAAAACTAAATTTAATTTTTTTTCTCACATGCAGAGATAAATCTTTCTATACATTAAGTTGTGGGTTTTGGTTTTTTTCCCCATCTGCTTCATCAGGAACTATGTATTAACAGTAATTATGCATAAAAATATCATTTCAGCACACACAGCACAACATATTGATATGGAGAAATAGTGTGAAATGGGGACAATGGACATCGATCGTGATTGTATGTGTCTGCTCAAGGAATGTGGGTATGGTGACTGGTCATGGGTGTGGTGTATGGTCACATAGTCACACAGCTTTGAGGAGACACCTACCCTTCTTCCTCTGCCAAAGGGGCTATTTATAAAAAGGATGAGAAAAGGAAGAGAGACATTCCAATGTTATCTAGAGGGAGGGAGTGCTAAGGCTTCTTGCTGGAGAAGATCAGATGGTCACAAGGACATGAATCACCTACAAACCTGCAAGACCACCACATTCCAGGCAAAGGACTGATAAGCTAATTAACATACGAAGCAAGAGTAAGTGGGTTTAGGTAATGAATATGTATAGGCGTTAATTGAATATTCATTTGTTTTATTGTATAAATGTGAGATGGTTCATCACTTCAGGCATGCAGGCTTGTGGAGGAGCGATCCCCTGTGCATCTGCGCGCAATAAACATACCTACTTTATAACTTTCGAGTTATAGAGTCTAATTCCGTACGTCAATATTACCTGATGATTTGGCTATTTCAAGTAAAGAGTATTAGAATTAATATTGCAGTGACAGAATATGTAAAGGGAGAGGACCTTCCATGTACATTTAGTCTTTGTGGGTAGGACAGGGCTGAGGGAACACACCATACTCCAACAAGAGGGGCAGCAATCAGCCTCCACTGCTATCCAGCCTAGAAAAATCTGCTTCCCAAGGTCTGTGCATCTCTGTCATTTAACTATCCAATACAAGTCACATATTACAGATTAAATTAAGTCCATAATAACTATCAAATGACATAAAAAGTCACCAAATGCCACAAAATGTAATGGGGCTGCCCCATGGCAGACACAGACAGTTCCATCTGGCCAACCACAGGGCACAGCTAAGCCTCTCAGCCAAGATGGTGGCGCCTTAAGGAAAATGTTGAAGAAAGGGCACAGCAGCTAAGAGAGAAGACCAAGAAAAAAATGTGAGAGAGAACCAGCTTTGCAGACACCAAGGTTAGAGAAGAAGGAGGGCAAAGAAGTGCTCCAGGCGCTGGAGCAGATATCCACACTGCAGCCCATGTTGGAGCAGGTGGATAAGCCCTTAAGGAACCTGCAGCCCACAGAGAGGTCAGTAAATTAAACTAATTTTCAGAGTTGAGTCTGGTCTTCCCATGATGCTAAGTGACAAGTGATCTCCATGACTTTATCTTGACCCATGAGCTTTTCATATTATTTTCTTCCTCTGTCCTGTTGAGGAGGGGGAGTGAGAGAGCAGCTTGATGGGTGTCTGGCATCTGGTCAATGCATCACAATGGCTCTAATTGCTGCCAGGGTATTTGCAAGGTAAGACAGACACAGCACAGTTTATGGTAAACATGTACCAGCCGGTGAAACTAAAGCAGGATATCCCAGGGCATCTCTAAAGGCACAAGGAGTCTATATACCAATATATTTCGTGTTTAGTTACTAGAAAGGAGATTCATTCTGAGATTTAAGCTGCCTACACGTGAGCTAAATGTGGAATGAGCTAAATGTGGACGTTGGCTTTATTGCCAATACTGATGGTATCAGTAAAACAGGAGAGTCCTTCTGTTCACTTCCACCAGGGAACCTATTTAGTTTCATACACACAGGCATCTAACGCCACTTACCAGTGCTTAGATTGACCCCCTTGAGCTCTCAGCTGCTGCTTTAGAAATGCACAGGTCTCTCATTAGTCCTGCATTATGTGTGCAAGCCCTGTGTGAACGCCTTCTATAATGTCTAATAGCATCAGATTCCCATGTGTGGGAAACTGAGACAACCTTGTCTGTGTTTTTGCACCAAATACTAGAAGCTTGCAAGTTAACACAGCTTACCTTTTCTTGGCATTACAAATGCCAATTTCATACATTTGTTCATAACTTCAGGAATTCATACTTTCATATGCTGGCACTGAAAGTATGACTTTATTGAAGAAGATACTTCAGTCTGTAGGGCAGCTGACTATACTAATAAAAAACTGCAATTAGCTGGGAAGCCTTTAATATACATGTGTTTGTGTATTTACAATGAAGAATCAGCCACTGTAATGACTTTAGAATAATGAATATTGTAAAAACCTTATCAAGAAATATACTCCCTCTCTAGGATATTAATACAATTAGAACATCGTAAATAAATGATTGTTGAACAAGTCAGTATAACGGTGCTAGTTTTTCTGGTCAGTTAGTTATATTACCATTAGCACAGTAAAAGTGACAGTAGTCAGTAATACCAGCCCCAATAAATGGAAATATAAGCATTATATCAAACAAATAAACATGTACCTTAGTATTTCCCGAAGTTATAGGGGTTTACTTATTTTTTAATTAAACCCACAAAAAATAACAAAATCTAAAGCAATGACACATGTTGTTGGATTTGTTGTAGGGGCATGGGTATTATTATCTCCAAGAAACTAATATGCACATTTGTGTTAATTTTATATAATTATATTCTTTAGCTTCTATCCCAAAGTCACTGAATATAAAATATAATTGCATCACTTTCTATTTCATGAAATACTTTTAATAGCTGTGATTATCAGCGAATATAAATGAGGAATCTTAGACCCCTAGAAGACCTTCGTATTATGGAGGAGAAGTAATCTGACAACTCTCTTAAACAGTGTCTCTCAAAACACCTAAAGACCTCACTATGTAAAGTCAACTTAAATAGAATTTCAGTAACTAAATCCAAGACTGCGACTGCAGAAAATGACTACTTACAAATGTACATGTCTATTGTAGATAATTCTGTCAGACTTTGTACTCTAGATTTTGTAGTTTTTCAGGACCAGCAATATCACAAAGTTGACAGATCTAAGCTTTCAAGCCTATTCACAAACTCAGTCTGTGTGGGCACTCACAAATCAGGCAGACACTGGGCAGACCGGCCCAAGCTGATCAGATTTTTCAAAAATATCTTACATGCACATATCATCCATATAAGAAAAAACCCAACAACCCCAAGGCCACTTTAATGCAAAATTACAGCCAGAAAGGGAGATGGTTCACATTAAATACAGCCTAATGCCTACAGTAGAATGGAAGCTGAGGATTAGTTCTAACTTTGGCCAGTAAAGTTCAAATGTGCCATCTTCTGATGGAAGGTTCTATCCCCCAGGCTGGAATACAAAAGCTACAGGGCCAAGGAGGAAGCATGAAAACAAAGAGAAGAGAATATAACTGTATGACCTCTTGAAGTTTTAAATCTTTACCGACCAGTGGGAATCAGTCCAAGGTACCTAGTTATCACCATGCAATTTCCTAATGAACAATGAAACCCATTTCATATAAATGTATTCTCTTTTTGGGGAAACCCTGTAAAATCCAGTCTTTAGTTGAATTAATATCTCCTTTTCCATAAAGAATGGAACAGTCTCATTAGGACTGAACTAATTAAGGGGAGAAAAAAAAAAAAAAAAGCCTAAACCAGAAACATTAGTGAAGTCTTCTTCTGTGATATGAGATTTGTATTCATCTCCAGGTGAATATGAGCTCAGATGACCTGCTTCCCAGAAGAGTAGTCTAGTATCATGCCATTAAATATAATGCATACAGTCAAAACGCAGTATCAACTTGTTTCTTTTCTTTCAGAGCCTAGCAAAAAAATAGCCCAAACCAGCAAGGCGAAGAGATACTCTACCTATGAGTTGAAGCACATTCCAATAACGAAAAGCAATCATTGTGCTTTGATACCAAGTCTATCACTTTTACATGGCCAAATCCCTGACAGAAGCACATTCTGTGCTCTCATGAAATAACAGTGCATAGATATTTGTTTGTTTTAAATTAAAAGAAATAAAATGGCCAATCTTAAAATGTGGCTGCTGTGATTAATACTAACTTAGCCAAGATGTATTAAGCTGCCAGTGTTCTTAATTATGTCCCAGGAACAGGAGACAAAATACTTGTTCTGAAGATGCACATAAATATTATGTATCAGTATTATGACTAGACATGCATAAAAATGAACAGAGGAGATCTGAAATGTTCTTAAATCATCCACTTATCTTCAGATTAAAACCCTGCATTGTAATCATAATATCAATTAATTTAGACATAATAGATCTCAAGATGGTGTAAGGCAATGCTGATAAATGCATCCAATTTCATGTTAGCACATCTACACTATCACTACGTAACATGCCAGCCACAGAAAATAATGTAGATCAGGTCAAATGGATCTAAGGGATACCCACATAAAAAATTAAACCCAAGTTGTTCAGTTAACATATTTTTGGATAAAAAGTATGTATTCCTCTTGCAAATGAATTTTCATTTCAAAAATTGGCCTGCATGCTCATGAATTAGTAGTCATGAGTAAGCAACAAAGACACCTTTATTTAAATGTTGATAAGATTCTTCTGTTCTTATGACATACATGCTCTTGCACTTCACTCCAGATACAACTCTAGAAGTGTAACTAGCACAACATATACAGGACGTTAATAATTCTTTTTAGAAATAAAACAACAAAACTTAACATAAATCTTAACATAAGCTATTATTTGCTTTAAAAATGCTGATTTAACCACATACTGGTAAACCAAAGATCAGTCATCCCAAAGACTCTAACGCTCTAACAACAATGTAACTGGTAAACTGTTCCAGACTATCATGTGAGCTTTTCCCTTAAACTGGCTGTATTTTCTGTGCAATAACTAATTTCCTCAGGTATTTATTATTTATTAGTTTGTGTTGCTGACTTGAAAGAGAAGAATGGTTACCTTAGAAAGGAAAAATAATCTATATACACTTTCTGAACGTCTCCAGTGAGATCAAGCACTGCTTGTCTCTGTAATAGTCTAGCTTTTATCTTTACTCTTGCTTAAAAGATTTATATAAAAACAAATTAGGGAAAAAAATGGTACCTTGTGATTTTTTGTCCCTACAACTAATTAATACAACTCAGAAGTCACATATCAAAAATCAAATGCTCACTGTGAACTTTATTTACTTTGTGATGTTTACTTAACAATGAAAAGATAGCAAAATGTATCTAAATATTAAAATTGCTCTCAACAATCTATATTCTTCCTGTGGCCTTCTGACAAGTACTGATCTAGCAAAACACTTATTCATATGCTTCATTTACACTCCTGAGCAACGCTATTAGATATGGTGTACACAATTCTAGCTTGTGATTAAGGAATTTGTGGTAGAAAATCTTCTGTCTTCACCAAAGCAGACATAATACATTAAATACACTGTATGTTCTGAATTATTAGATTTGGTGTCACTTACTACCTTTTGAAGACTAACCTATATTGAACATAAATCATAATCTTTTCTGTTTAGCACATTAGATCTTGTATCTCTTAACAGTGGGCTAATGTATTGCCAGCCCAAAACTCAGACCAGAAAATTATTTATACTCTAGGTAGCATTATTCTGTCAATATTGTGCCATACAATAGACACCGCTGTATACTGCTTTTATAATCTCTTTTATAATTTTGAACATACAGAAGTGGTCATAATCTTTTCATGTGAATGCAAATAGCTGCAGAATTTCTTAAAGTATAGTAACCCTGCTTTTAAGAAAATCCTATTTGTGCATTTATGTAAAGCACTGGTGAAGCCCAGTAAGGATTCAAACTGCAGCCACGTTCATCAATCATTTCAATAAATAAATAAATAAATAACAATTAAAATAATTACAAAAAGATCTGTACATAACTACTCAAGGGACTGTTCAGCCAGATTTTAACTGCTTGGCTGTCCAACAGAGAGGCTAGGTTGCCTGCACCTCCTCAGCAAACGGCATTATTTTTCTGACAGTAGGATGTCTTGTGAGAAAAATAGCCAGATGGGGATTTGCTAATCTAGCCAGGGTTGAGTTCCTCCTTTTCTGTATCTTCCTGTCAATATATTACATCTTTGTAATATCATGCAGGTGACTATGTTATCCTAAAGAGAAGATTCACATCAATTGCACGGACAATAAATGGTACAGATTCTCATGTTTCATTTCCATGGGGGATTTTTTTAAAGTATTATTCATCCAAGTTTGCTGTTACTCATCCAAATTTCCTATAAAAATGGCAGCATGTTGTGTTAAAAGGACACTAAAATAACTGGAGATGTTCTGATGTAACTCAAGTCTTAATTTATGCTGCAGTGCTGGAAGGATTCATTAAAGCCTGTGCTGGAGGGCAATATCTCATAAAGTAGTAGGATAGATGAAGTAACAGAGGTATCAAATGAATGGCTAAAGGAGCAGAAAAGAGAGCAAGAGAACCAGTGGGTGCCTGGCATATGCTGTGCTTTATCATAAAGGAGAAGGTTTTGTTTCCACTGGTTGACCCATTCTGGTCCTGTAGCAAAGAGACTTGCAAAGCTGACAAGCTGTTCTCATCACCATAGTGTCTTCATACCATTCAGTGAACACAGATATTTTCTGAAATTATTAATGTATTTGGGTTCCACATTTTGTAGTTGCCTCTTTCATCTTATTTGAACTTAATTTGAACAAAGTTTATCTGAGTTAATAGTTTTCACAGATTGTTATGACACTTTTGCAACAAATTTACTTCAACTCAGCTCCACAATTAAGTCAAGAAATAATACACTCAGAAGCATGATCATGTAGATTAGAAATGCAGATTTTAAATGGACTAAAAGGTCAGGTCCATATAATGAGACATTCACTGTCAAGCCAATGAGAAATAAACTTGACTATTGGAGCAGCTGAAGATTATTAGGAATTCTTCAAGTTAAAATAATGCTGGGATTCCACATACTGGAAGGAAACAAAAAGTGATCGTTACTAATGAAGACAGCTTCAGATGGCTGGAACAACTGACTAGTATGAACAACTTAAAGGGAAAATGGAACAAACAGCAGAAAAGCCAAATTAAACCTGAAACATCAAATCACTTCAATTAGGAGCAGAGAACAGTAGTAGAGTTGAAAGCATTTAGTGAATAATGAGATGACAAACAATATACACACACTTGAATAGTTACCCAGATGAAAAGTATCATTATCAAGATAAGAAGATACTGCAACATGATCAGAATACTGACAACTGTAGGCAGGATAACAGCTTGACAGTATATGTAATTCTCAAACGTTTGAGGCTTACTGTGCTCTAGTTCTGTCCTAGAAATATCTAACATGTTGTACATTTTTTTGAATAAGCTACAAACCTTGGATCAATAGTTCAAATCCAAGAGTATCCATATTTTTCTCATAACCTTCATCTTTAAAACTGTTTTTACAGTGGAAGATCTAAATTTTGTTGTATGCTTCCATGTACTAACTAGAAGTCCTATACAAACCTTCCTTTAGCCCTATTTGCATCAAGTCTTCATTCTTCATCACAAAACTTGAACACTGGATGAGAAGAAATCAGCTATGATGGCTAAACATACGCTCCACTGGGATAATAGAAAAAGTAGACACTGGGAGTTCTGGTCACAGAAGCCAGAGTCCTGTATCTGTTCTTTCCCTATATTTGTGAGGATTATTAACAAGTCTTGCTTGGTTTGCTACTTGATTTCGAGCTGATCAAGAGACAGAGCTTATAGCTAGCTAAGGGAAAAACTGAACTGATACCAGTAATGATGTACTTTAACTAACTAAATAGATCCTTGTTGCCCCCCACCCCTCAGTGAGACAGGGGAAGAAAGTAAGAATAATGGAATGACAAAGACTGTGGGAAACAAAAAGGTAAATATTTAAATAATGCCTTTCCTTTTCCCAAACTCAAATTCACTCCTTCACTTTGACTGATATACCACTGCCCTGAGTGCCGCGAGGATGATGGGGAGCGTGGGTTACGGTCAGTACGTAATGATTTCACTCTGTTGTTCCTTACTTCTCCCTCTTTTGCTTCGCCTCAGCATGAGCACCCTACAGGCCACAAGTGCTTCAGGAACAGCCATTTACTATGGCCTGGGGTTATCCATGGGCTGCAGTGTGGGTATCTGCTCCAGCATGGTCCTCCACGGACTGCAGGGGATATCTTTTCTGTTATGGAGTACTTCCTCCTCTCCTAACCTTAGTGTTCCCTCTCTTGTTTCTCTCTCTCTCTGTTTTGTTTGTAAGTATGTTTGTTTCTTTTTTCTTTTCTCCCCTGCCTGTCCGTCAATTTTTACCCTTGCTTGAATGTATTTCCACACAGGTGCCCTGTGGTGGGTCAGTTGGACCCAGCTGGAACCAAACCATGTCAGTCACAGGAGAGCCCCAGTCTCTTCTCACAGGCCCCTGCAGCCCCATACTGCCAGCACCTGGGTACCTGCACCAAATATTATAATGCCCTTTCAACATAGGTACTTGGAATCCTCTCATGATAATAAATAACTTAATTATGCTAATTTTGTGCCATTAATGTTGAGGGCTTTTTTTACATCTGTCAGGGTGAGGTTGAAGTTTCAGACTTTGTAAATATAAGGTTATAATTTTTATAAATTCAGCTATACAACCTAAATGTCTGTGTGTTTGTGTGTGGGTTTATGGGGTTAGTACATGCAACTTCTGATTAACTACTCTTTGCATCCTTATGGTAACCACCATCTTTTGAGTGACTTTGGTGATTGGTCCTCAGCCCTGATTATGAGGAATCAGTCACTACTCTCTGTCATTTACTCATTATGACTGTCCCTGTGAGTCATTTTCTCAAAATAATTATGACAGACGATATACACGCCCTTTTCTGTCTGTGGCCTGCTGTGTGAAATTGTGCATATGATTAAAATTCACTTAAAATTCCATGACTTGCCTCTTCAACAACAACCGGCACATCAAGTTAACATGCCTGCCCCCAGTTCAGTTAAAGTATTAATTTTACTTATAGTAATGCTTATAGTCTTCCGTATGGCTAAAGAAAACTCTGAAGAATAGTTCGTCCCTTCTCACTACAGGTCCCAAGAATTGAATATTCCTCTATGACACTGCAAAATAAAAATTATACTCTTATAGCCTGTTTAGCTGGTGCTGCCAAACTATGCAAATTATATTGTATAGTTTAAACAAAAGTATTTCTGCATTTGTATATATATATATTTATATATATATATATACACACACACTATTGACTTTCACAGACTGGACTTGTATTGGTGCAAGGAATATTTTTTACAAGTTTTGCAGAGAAAGAAGGAAGCTTGAGGTACACAAGATACTTCTTAAATATCTGATAACTCAAATACTGTATTCTCTCTCTCTTAACACATTGATGTTTGCTCTGAAATAGCTTGGATCCAGAGATTTCCTCGTAAGACTGGTGGAAGTTTTGAACATTACCTTTTTGATATTTTTCCCTTCTTCAAAAAATACTTTTCTATTGTGAAGTCAGGATCATCTGTGCAGTGATCACAGGTGCTTGCCATGGGAGGTTATAGTGAGAGTAGGCAAAAATATGTAATGCAATGTGGGAATTAAAAACACTGCAACTAGATGGTGAAAAAGCAGAGGAAGTGAGTTAAAGCTAGAGAACGGTCTTTTTTAAACTTGTCAAAATGAAATGCAAGTCTTATCATTTGATTGTTTGCTGTTTATCCTTACAAAAATTGTAATTGCCTCAAACCACTGCAGCAAAACTTATCTAGTCTGTGACACTTCAGAATATTATTTCAGGAGTCCTGTATTGATTTTAGATTGCAAATAATGTATGTTGAGTCAAATTCAGTATATCTTTCATCTACTGGTTCTCTTATAGAGATTATTCTATAGAAACAAGTAAAAACATTTCCAACATCATAAAGATATCACGGGTCATAAGACTACACAGTGGCCTTTTTTTTTAATTATATTCTATGAATTACAAATCTCAAATGAAATCAGAAATCAGTTCAACCTGTATTTATTGACTGTAAGTCTGTGCTAGACACCTATCCCCAGAATTTAGAAAGTGTGGCTGAAAAACTGATACCTGCTCTGTGATGCAGATATATTATGCACTACAAAAGCCACTGCAGTTAAACCATCTGTACAGGCAAAAGAAGAAGAACGTTAAGACATATTTTGGATATGAACTATGTTTCTTTTTTGGGGTGGAAACTTTATTTTGGGAATGTTCTTTCTAATGAATGGACTGTTGAAACATTTTATATCTAATATACTTTGTACTCTTGCATGAAATTGTATTTAAAGATTTCTTGCTGGGTAAATGCAGTATTATATTGAGCTAGCTAGATAGAAGGGCTACATAGAAGTTATAGAAGCTAGCTATATAGAAGATTAAAGAAAAATCTCTTTGTATATGCTATTTTCTGCATCTTGATTCAGTTAAAAAAGTATGTGATGTTCAAGAACAAACAGAAATGTATTAATCTTTGTTACAAAATCTCAAATATGACTTCAAGGTCAGCTTTCTGTCTCTGATAATAAAACAGGAAATACTGGGAAAATTACAAGCGTTGAGAAAAAAACACAATAGAGAAAAATCCCACAAACCTATGTTGATATAAAATGGTTTTCTTAATAGAAAAATAAGTGAATAATGCCATTAGAGAATCAAAGATTCATTCAAGTTTTAAGGGGCTTGGGGAAGTCACTCACTTCAAAATCATACTCAGAGCATGGACACTGAATTCAGGACACCTTTCTCAGGGCTTTTGTCCAGTCAAGTCTTGGGAAAAATTCCCTGGGCTTAATTATCCTCATTGTGATCTTTCTTTTTTTTTTTTTTTTTTTTTTTTTTCGGGGGGGGGGGTGTCTGTCTTACATCCAGCCCCAGCTCCCTTTGCTCTTTAAAAAATAAAACAACTTTCTTCAAACACTCTTCCAAGTTCCTCTTCAGTTGGAGTACTCTGGATGCATCTAATGACTATGTAAAATCCTAGAGTCTCATGATACCATAAAGGCCAAACACTGAAACAATATTACTCCCTTTCTTTCTTAGATGAAGCTTTGCTTATCTATGTAAATTTAAAACAAACAAACAAACTAATTAGAACTTACTTGCATGGGTCAAACAAATCAGGCAAGGAAAATTAATCCCCAGCGTTGCATCCATCACATTCCTTCCAAATATTTTCACTCTGACCAAGCCATCGCAGCAGGAGTTAATAATTTTAAGTATAAAGTAGCACATTTAATAAGAATGAATGAGATTTTTAAGTCACGAAGTTTTGATCTTCTGCATAACTTCATTTCTAAGAATTAATTCTTGTTTCAAATACATCAAAGTATTCAGCCTCTGACTAAAGCTGTCGAAGATGGGAAGTCCCTTACAAGGTCTTGTAAAGAGTTTCAGTGTTTTAAGATGTCTGAAAATTCTGCACAGCATTTTCTGTTGAATGATAAAAATGTCTTTTTCAGACAATTTTCAGCCTTTTAGCTGTCCTACTTTGCACTTCGGCTCCTCAGGCAAATTTCTTCGTGTCTGAAATTACAGCATCTCATACAACTATTGTCTTTTGATTAAAAAGACTGAACTCCTACGGTTGAAATTTCTCACAAGCCTGTAATATTTTTGAACTTTTAGTTGAATACATTTTCCATCCTTATTTCCTTATGAAATATAGAAGTGGATTCACAGATCATTACACCAGGGATAAATTTGTAAGTTCAAGAACATCCCAGTAATGTCTGATATATTTGTTTGTGGGTTTGCCTTTTTTTGTATTCAAAAATCACATTGACTCTCCTATCAAAATTTTTTTTATCATAACTCATATTAACCTATAACCTATTACAATGTCTTAGCCAATAAGGCTCCTCCATTCTTGATACACAACTTTATTTTGATACACTGCAATCTACAGTGGAAAGCTTTCCAAGAATTACTCTGAGTATCTGTTCCTCATAATTGCTCATTCCTCTAAACTTGTTTATTTGTGCAGTGCTTACTGTAATACACAAGTATTCCTCATTCTCCAAATAAACTATATTAAAATATAATATAGCTAGATACAGAAATTGCTTAAACATCTAGAGTTTCCCTTAATGTCAATAATGTGTTAGCCTTTCTTTAAGATAATAATTTATTATCTGAAAGGTAAATTTAAAACACTCCCATTAACTTACAGATAATAAAACAGAAATTATGCACTGTACTTCAGGCGCCTTAGCTTTATATTGTCAAGGGCCTTTTATATGCAACTCTGGAGGCTGTTTTCCCCTAACAACTCAGAAATCTCCTATGGCTGTGTTTCTTAGTATGTGGCAGTATTCTTCTCTTAATGGTCACATGCTGGTGCCCTTATGTGGCTTTTTTTTCATGGCCTTACACCTGCATGTCCCAATATTGCATGTTATAGTGGGTTCTTGTGGGAAATGACCACATGCCACCAGCATGAGAATCAACCCTTTCCTCTCTCCTTTTCCTACTCTTTGGTTATAACTATTTGTTACTATTATGTTAATATTAGAGGACCCTATTATCAGAGGACAATTATTGGATTGGTCAAGTGGTAGCGTCTTGTTCCCCTCCCTTTTACTCTTAGTTTTCCACAAAAGTAACTTTCACCATTAGAGTGGACGTATGTCATCAGCTACAGACTCTTTATAAAACTTTGTGCGTGTGAACTTGTCTCAACATCCACTGTGCAACATAAAAAAATTCCACAATAAAGAATAACCAAATGATCTTAGCAGACTAGAAACAGAAAGTATGGCAAATATAATGAAACTAAAGCAAATCCATTTCAAATTAGTTCCCATGCATATGAACCTAAAATAAATGTTTAGTGTGCTGAGATACCAAACACCATGGAAAAAAACCAGTGATACTGTCCCTTATGCTCTGTGTAAAGGTCTATTTGTAAACAAAGCTA